>NC_034416.1:11207934-11210415 GCF_002078875.1 Numida meleagris
AATTAAAAAAAAAAAAAAGAATGAAAGAAAAAATAAAGTTGGTGAAACTTTTCCTTATTTCCCTGTTCAGTGATTTTATCCCCGGGTGCTTTTTTGCCTTTGGGAGAGAGGAGGGGGCCCAGTCGGGGGGTGAGCGGAGTGGCCATGGGGCGGGCGGAGGGAGGGGCCTGGGGAAGCCTATCCAATGAGCATCCGGGGGGGCGGGGGGGCCGGGCTATAATGCCCTCGATGCCGGGCGGCGGAGGCAGACAATACCGCGCCCCCGGAGCCGGGCAGCCCGGAGCGCCCCTGCCCCGCTCCCAGCCCAACCATGATGTCCATGAACAGCAAGCAGGCTTTCAGCATGCACCCCATCCTGCATGAGCCCAAGTACCCTCACCTGCACACCAGCTCCGAAGCCATCCGCAGAGCCTGCCTGCCCGCCCCCCAGGTAAGCCAGGCGCCCCCAACATTGGGGTTCATGTCTTTCTTGGGTTTGGGTTGGGGTTGTGCTGGGGTTTTGTTGGGGTTCCCATGTGGTGCGATGGGGCTGGTGGGGTCAGGCGTCCTCAGAGTGGCTCTGTCCCACTGCCCAACTCGGAGATTCCTTGGGATTCCCACCGGCTCCATCCTCTCTGCTTTATTCTGGGAGACAAGAGTCGGTGCCCAGGATCCTGTTCCCATTTTTTGGGTGGGAGGCTAAGCTCGGCCAGCTCACCTGGCCCAGGGGCAGAGTGAGATGTCTGTAAAGCCGCTTGCCTTTAACCCTCTCCCATTCTTCTGGTTTGTTTTCTGCTCCCCTTTTCCCCCCCCCCCTAACCCCACATCCAGATCCAGGGTAACATTTTTGCGGGCTTTGATGAGACCTTGCTGCGGGGCGCCGAGGCTCTGGCCGCTGTGGATATTGTATCGCAGAAAACCCACCCGTTCAAGCCGGATGCCACCTACCACACCATGAGCAGCGTGTCCTGCACTCCTACCTCGTCCTCCGTGCACCTGCACCACCCGTCCGTGCTGACCACCCACCACCCCCACCACCACCACCACCAGCCCGCACAGGGCCTGGAGGGAGAGCTCCTGGACCACCTCAACTCTGCGCTCCCCCTGGGAGGGGTGCCGGGTCCCGACGTGGGCTCCACGCCGTCCCACCCTCATTCCCACATGTCGGCCATTAACCACATGGCCCACCACTCCCAACCTATGAACATGTCCCACCCCCACGGCCTGGCGTCCCACGCCGTTATCTCGGGCCCCGAGACAGAGACGGACCCGCGGGAGCTGGAGTCCTTCGCCGAGCGCTTCAAGCAGCGGAGGATCAAGCTGGGGGTGACCCAGGCAGACGTTGGCTCTGCGTTGGCCAACCTGAAGATCCCGGGGGTGGGCTGCCTTAGCCAAAGCACAATCTGTAGGTTTGAGTCCCTCACCTTGTCCCACAACAACATGGTGGCCCTCAAACCCATCCTAGAAGCCTGGCTGGAGGAGGCCGAGCGGGCCCAGAGGGAGAAAATGACCAAACCGGAGATCTACACTGGAGGTGACAAGAAACGCAAGCGCACCTCCATTGCTGCCCCCGAAAAGCGCTCGCTGGAGGCTTACTTTGCCGTGCAGCCGCGGCCCTCCTCGGAGAAAATCGCCGCCATCGCCGAGAAGTTAGACTTGAAGAAGAACGTGGTGCGGGTCTGGTTTTGCAATCAGAGACAGAAGCAGAAAAGGATGAAATTTTCTGCCACTTACTGAAGAAGGGGCTGGGAAGGCGGCGGGGCAGTGCCTGGCCCCCCAGCCAATGTGGCCCCCCAGCCAATATTCCCCCCCAGAGATGGGCAGGGTTTGGGTTGATTTTTTTGTTTTGTTTTGTTTACAAAAATGGAAAAGGAAAAAAAAAAAAAGGAAAAAAAAAAAAAAGAAACAAACCTAAAAAGGGAAACCTGCCCAAAGCGTTGCAAACAGTTTGGTGCCCGCTCCTCGCCCCCACGGGCAAAGTGGCCCCGCTGTCATGACTGGTACGGACTGCTTTTGTAGACAAAACTGGAGGGAAAAAAAAAAAAGTGGAGAAAATGGAAAAGCTGAAATGAAAGGTCCGGGGGGGGAGATCTGGGGGTGCTCAGAGCCAGGGCAGCGGCGGCGAGAGCCCAACAGGGCTTGGTTGCAGCCCCTTCCTGGCTTGGGTGGGCAAAGGGGATTGGGGCACCGCTCCCTCCTCAGTGTCCCGTCTTCTTTTTAAAAACTAAAAGGAAAAGAAAAAATAACTTAAAAAATAGAAAAGAAAGGGAACGAGCTGAAGCCGCCCCGATGGCTGTAAATAGGAAGGCGCCGGCCCATGCCCCCCGCGCTCGCTGCCCCGTCCCTGCGCACACACACACACACACACGCACTTGCATGGTTTTGTTCGCTGTCCCCTCTGCATTTTTGCAATAATGTTTCTGTTTCTACCTCATCAGCTAAATTAAAAAAAAAAAAAAAAAGTTTAAAAAAAAAAGAAAAAAAAATTGTTTTTGGCACTAC
>NC_034416.1:11211380-11337640 GCF_002078875.1 Numida meleagris
TAGAACAAGTGGCAGCGCGGCTCCGTAACCAGCAAAAAAGATGGAAAAAGCGTCCAAAAGAGCCGCTCGGTGAACGCCGGGCAAGGAGGTGCTTCCCGGAGTGAGCACCGTGCTGAGCAGCCCCCCCCGGCCCGCACGGGTTTTGCAGACCCCATCCCTTCCTTTGTTCTTTCCCTCCGTTCCGATTTTTTTTTCTTTCTTTCTTTCTTTCTTTTCTTTCTTCTTCTTTTTTTTTTTTTTCTTTCCATGAAGCAAAAAGCGCATTTTCATAAATAGACCTTGGCCAAGTGCTGGCGATGAAATTTTAATGAAGGCTGGATGCTGAGTGCTGCCCGGGGGGGCCTTGGAGAATCAGCTCCGTGCAGCATTAGCAGCGCCCCATTCGCATCCCTCCCTCTGCTCCCTCACAGCCAGAACACATTCCGACCTGCTCCCGTCTCGCAGCATCCCCAGTGGCCCTCCATCCCAAAACTGGGACCCCCAGGTCCAAAACCAGGACCTCCAGCCCCAAAACAGCCCTGTGGGGCTGCGATCGCTGCCCTGAGCTCACGGGTGCCGTTTTGCCCCCGCTTCAAAGTTTGCAAGCAATGCAGTTTTCCTCACCTGCGATCCTAAACTGGGTATTTCCCAGTTGTGAACACACGCAGGGTGAGGGAAGCCTGTCCCTTGTGGGATCTTGTGAGAGGGTTTATTCTGGGGGGGCACATGGGGGCCTCAACATAGAAAGAGCAGAGCAGATCCCAAATCCTTCTAATGCAGCCTCTCTGCAGTGCGCTCAGCACAGGGAGAGTTTAGGGGAAAGTCCAGAGCAGGGAAAGGAGGCAGAGCTGTGCAAGAAGGAGCAGGACTGCACACACAGGTGGCATGGCACATGCACACTCCCTGTTCCTGGAGTGGAAAGGAAGCCCCTGAACTGTGACCCTAAAGCCAAAATAGCATTGAATGAAAGGAATATTGATCGGGCTGGACATGCGTCTCTCTCTCTCTTATTTACTTTTTTCTTCATGTGGGGTTTAACATATGAGCTAGCTCATCAAAGCTGTGGCTTTGGCAGCCAGTCCATCTCTAAGAGTACGTTCTTACCCACCGCTGCTGCTGGCACTGAGGTCGGTAGGATGGTGAAGGCCACCTGGGGGACCTGGTCTCTAGTTCACCACCAATCCAATGGGATGGATGGGGATGGGGTGGGGCAGCCAGAATACAACTCACCCTTGGGACTCAGAAACATCATACACAGCTCTCACAGTTCCAGGAATAGGACTGGGGCACTGACACAGATGGGGCTTCAAAGCAGAGGTGCACAGTGAGTGTGCATTGTCCACTGAGAGGAACTAAGGTGTCTGCATAGCAGTCCATCTCTGTATGACTGTGAATTGCAATCTGCAGGCATTGCACTCACCTCACAGACAACGGGGACAATGGATCACCGAGTCACATGGAGACATCTCCAAATGGGGACATGGCTGCAAAGGCTTCCTGAGGAAAGATTCCCACTGGTTCACAGCTGCTGAAGCTCTCAGGCATCGGCTGCTGGAGCTCTGCCCAGTGAGCCCTGGCAGCTGGATCATTTTGCCACACTTTCATGCTGTTGAGCTCCATGCCACATTCACTGTTGCATTTTTTTTTCTGCCGTAAGAGTCAAATCCCACAGAGAATGTAGGCACCAAACTCCCCTGTGCATACAGGTAATAACAGGTTAGATATGCTCTGCTGAACTGAGCCTGCTAACTCCAGACAAATGCAGACGTGGTTGAGACATCTGAAGGAAGCAGTGTCCTTCCTTTGGTGCATGATTGCACCAAATCACACTACCAAGGAGCTGGCTGTCCTTCTGGCAAGGCAGGTTGCTGAGTCCCATCTCTCCGTCCCTAAGCTATGTGGTTGGACCTCTGCACAGACCTGTAAAGGACATGGGGGATCAGCAAGGTGACAACCAACACCGTCAACCCCCTCGTTCAGATATTGCCAGCACGTCACAGCTTTGCACTCAGCTTTGGGTCTGGAGGAGAGAAAATGCTCCATATTCTTTAAAAGATTCCTGCCTTTGAAAGCCATACAGGTAAAGGATGCCCCTGCTGACGGACTCTCTTCTATTATTCTATGTGTTTTAGTGCAGAGCAGAGCAGATGTATTTTTAAAGAGGCCGGTGCTTGAAGTAGGCTCTGTTCCACTACAGGGGAAAAAGGAGTAAAGCAGTAATTACAGGCTTCATAGGGGCTCAAGCAGGAAGGAGGACAGCCAGGCTGGAGCCCAGCAAGATCAGCAATTAGCTGCCTTTGGAAAGATTTGGGGAAGCGGGGCAGGGCAATGCAGGTATGAGGGACAAACCCCATCCCCAGTCCAGATGTTTCCCCAGGACATTCAAGCCTCTGCTCTTGGTCACTTGAGCCCCTGTTCACTGCAGAAATTGGGCCACTTTCCACCTTTCTGTTCAGAATATGGGAGCTCCAGGGAGCAACAAGCAGTGGGGTGGCTCAGCGTTGAGGCATCTCCTGGGCTGCACTTCCAATAACAAAATCCTGAATTTCCTCCTCTTGCTACCAAAATCATGAGCTGGGTCCTTGTGGGTGCTCAATCTCCCTACAGCCACAAGCAGCTCTAACATTTAATTCTTGCAAGACCAGAGCCATAACATGTGCGAAAATACTGGGACACAGCTCCATGTTTTACATACTCATTCTTTCAAAAATAAATTTACAGGGTTTTTTTTTTTTTTTATGTTAAATAAAGACTTCCAGAAATTTAATATGATGCTTTTTACCCATGCAAACACCATGGTGTTGGCCTCACATCACGTAGAAGAATAGAGTTTTGCTTACCAACATCTCTTCTGAAGCCCTGCGGGATCAGTCCCAGGGTTGGGGTCTGCTCACGTCCCCTTATTTTCAGCCATAATCTCTCAGGAAGGGCTGTTGGATCTGACTTTGTGTCCTTTTGTGGGTCAGAGAGCAGTGAGCTCACACAGGACTTCAGAAACACTGGGATCCTGGAGATGGAGAGATCAGAGCTGAAATCAGTATTTTACCCGCAGCACCTTGCCCATGTTTCCAGCAGCTTGAGGTAAATGAGTGCTTTCTGAGAAATATGAAAATGTCAACTAAGAACCATGTTTTATTTACACCAGGCAAGGCAGGATTTAGTTTTACAGAAGAAAAAGCAGAGCATACGTATCTGTACAAAACCTCGCTTAACCATCCTGTGACTGCCCGAGCGCTACGCATGAATCAGTTTGATTTTCAGAGCGTGTTCTCAGTGATGCAGCAACACTTGTCCCAACCCTCCCAGCAGAACCTCTGCCTCATTCATCACCAACTCCAGGAAAGCACATCCCCTCCTCTCTGCATGTATCTATTGGTTAAATGGAGATGCAAACGCGCATCAAACAGAGCTCCAACTGAAGGAGGAAACGCCTGGTGACCTTTCTGTACAGAGGGGTGGGGATTCTGTAGACACAGGGAGATTTTAGTGCTGTGAAGCACACAGAGGAGATGCTCTAGAAATCATAGATCAATGTCACTGAGGTGTTCTCAGAACTCTCACACTGAGGCGTCACCCTCACCTGTGTGCTCCCATCAGCAGACAGCACTGAAGTTATGTTGACAGAATCTGAATTATGCCCTCTACTCACCTCTCATTCCAGGACAACGTAGACCTCTCTTTGTGGAAGGCTCTGCTAAGAAAGTGTCCCGTAGGTACTGCCAAAGGGCTGATACCCTGGCATTGTCTAGAACAGGTCCTTCAGCAGAGTCAGGAGGGGCTCTTCACACTTCCCACATCTGCAGGTTAGGACAGGTTGGGAAGAATGCTGGCTCCCACCAGCTGGGCACCCCAACCAACCAGCTGAGCTCAGGTCCTGATGGTGGTGGACGCTTGCCAGATGACATGAGCTGGAGCAAACCCCAGAGTCAAGTCAGCAGCAGATGAGCCTCACCTGTCTGCAGCCCTTTGGGAAACCCCTCAGGGAATGGGCTAACCGCATGCTCTGAGCCTCAGGGTTCATCTATCCCATCCCATGGGTCTGCTCAGGCAGACAGACTGGGGCTGAACCAACAGCACAAAGAGTCCCGGCTCCAGCCTCTCCCACCAGAGACTGAGGGCTCCCAGCTGGGAGATGTGCAGGCAGCACAGCCTCCTCTGCATGGCCTAATGGCTCCTGATGGCTCTTCCCGGAGATGTTTCAACAGCCTTTGCCTGAGTTTCTCCCTCGCAGGCTGCTCTGCTTGGTGCCTACCATGCACAGGCTCAGCACTGCGCTGCTCTCCTGCAGCCAGCGTAAGGGAGTGCTGACAACCTCTGGGTTCTCACATGGATTTTTCCTTACCTTAGCTGTGCTGTTTGGTTCAGATCTAAGTGAGCTCCTCAAGCATGCTGCTTCTATGTCTTTATTAAAAGACACAGCTTAAGGAGGGGAGTGGAAAGGGGATCAGATCTAGATACTCTCTGCAGCCAAAACCATGGGAATCTTCTGTCCTGCAACTGTTTGCAGCCCACAGCATCTGTGCGATCCTGCCAGCAGGATGCAGGGTCAGCTCTCTGCCCATCACTAATTCATCACCAGGTGCAGCCACTCTGCTTGCCATCTTTGTGCTGCAGGTGGGAAGGCAGGGACACAGACCTGAGGGGTGCAAAGCAGCACCAGGGGGTGCAGGGGATTTGCTCATGGTATGCTGAGCTTTGTTTGCTATAGCTCATGGAGAAGCCCAGCTCTGCTGTGAGACAGGATGGAAGCTGGTCTGGCTATTTGTGACATGTGAGATATGTTTATTGGGCTTTTCTGGTGTGGGCTTTTTGTTGTTGATAATGATGGTTTATTGGTTGGCTGGTTTGGTTTTGGGTTTGGGTTTGTTTTGGTTTTTTTTTTTTTTTTTTTTGTACAGGAAGATTTCCTTTTGGAAATTTAATTTACAGCCCTCTTGGAATAAGGACCATCATTCCAGTTGGCACTGACACAGCTGGAAGCCAGTTCTGCAGTAACTCTAGGGCAGCAGCTTGGACAGAGCAGGTTCTTTGTGCCAGGCAGGGTGTGGGGGCTACCTTGGACCACTGAGCATGGACCTCCCTTCCTGACATCCTACAAAAGTTGCCAGAAGTGACTGTAAAGTATCAGAAAAGCCAGCTTGCCTTTCATCTGAGAGCTGGCGTCCCATCAAAACAAGATACTGCACCAGCTTGGGGGGCAGAGCTATGACCTTATCACCAAAACGTATCCAATCCCAAATCTTGCCCATGGTCCTCCCCACATCAATCCTGCAATCAGATTAGAAACAATCTTTTACCTTTGCTCCTTGTCCAGAACGGTGCTGTTAAACATCTGCTGCGCTGAGCACCAGGAGCAGCTGCATTAAGCCTCCCCTGGCTGCTGGAAGGGGCTGCTGTTTGCCATGGTGGCTGTGCACCCACCCTGCTGAAGGACTGGCTGTTGGGAGGTACTCACTGAGCCAGCCACATGCTTCGTGATGTCAATTGTAGTTCAGTGTTAATTATTTATGATAAAACTTCATAATGTGCTGTTAAGTGGGCTGCAGGATATTTTGGTTAAATTAAGGAAACCTTAAAGCTCCCTCTACAGGGCTTTGCTCTTTGTGCAGCGCTTAGAGAAAAGGTTCAATTAAAGCTTAGGCACAACGGCCTTCAATTGCTGGAATCGTGAGAGTGTGGAGATTTCTGAGTCCTGGCTGGGCAGGTTTAGCGGAGCCCCTGATGAATGCTCAGTTGGGTGATGTGGTTTATATGCCACCCTGGCATGGGATTTCCTCTCGGCTGGATCTCTCTTCCCTAAGCAAGTATCTAAGCTCAACAGGCTGAGTCTTTGCGGGATCAACTCCCAGTGCTTTTACACTCCCAGCTTAGGTCATTTTATTTCAGACTAGGATTTCAACATGCTTTTAGGGAAAACTTCCCTTTATTTTTTGGAGTTTTTCACTCGGTCTAGAGCATGGTAGGATATGTTGTATGACATCCTTGGTGACTCCTGACCATGAGGATTTAGCAGGCTGTGCAGATCATGGAATCACAGAATCATAATCATTAAGGTTGGAAAAAGCATCTAAGATCATCAAGTCCAACCCTCAACCCATCCCAGCATGCCCATTCACCATGTCCCTCAGTGCCACATCAACCCTTTTACTGAACACCTCCATGGACAGTGACTCCACCACCTCCCTGAGCAGCCTGTTCCACAGCCTCACCCCTCTTTCTCAGAAGTTTTCCCTAATATCCAACCTGAGTTGGACCAGTTCCCTCCCAGACTCTATCTTCTCCCTCCTTCACTTACAGATGTGCTGGACTTCTCTGTCCTCCAACCAAGTGCTTCCCAGCAAATGGTTAAGGATCCACTTGCAGGGCATCTTGCTTGGTGCATTTGTTAATGGAGCTTTGCTCTGCATGCTCACCAGTGGGTTAGACTGTGTTCTTCCAGCTCTCTACCTGGAAAGGAGCCAAAGCCACAAATTCTTCTCGGGATGGCTGAATGAATGCACCCTGCATCGATCCTCCTGCAACCTGGGCCATGCACAAGTGCTCCCTCTGCTCTCTGGAAAGCCTGTGGGGACAAAAATAAAATCAGCAGCCAGGCTTTAATTCTGCTTTTCTTGCTCTGAGTATTGTTAAATGAGAGTTTAACTGAAATAAGTCCCTTCCACTCACCCCCACCCTGCATTCAGTTCTCACATGCTGAATGCTTGTCCCTGCTCAGCTTGACCACCTGGATATAACCACCAGATGAATGCTAAGCTTTGAATTTTCTGCAGGTCACACCCCACAAGAAATCTCTCGGAGTTCCCAAGGTCTTGGATTTTCTCGTGGGTTTTCCAGTAAACTATGCCATGTTTCCAGCTATGGAAGAGGGAGGGTTATGAGGTGGAGGGCCCTAAGGGCATCCCACGCCTTCAACGAAACAGTGAGTGGCAATGCCAGCCTTGGTGCTGGAGGTGACATCTTTCTAAGGCTTACACCTGGCATATCCATCTGCATCATACCTCTCCAAATATCAGTGTCATTACATGATTGTGCTTGCAGGTCCTCAGCAAGGGAAGGTATTACCACAGGGCTGAATCACAGCCTGGTGACACAGAAATGATCCTTCACCTGTACTATGTCTGCTGCTACAGCTACAGTGACATTCAGATACTCCAGACAGACTTTGTTTGAAGTCTCATTAAAGAAGATGATTGACACAGTTCTGGTAGAAGAAACACTTAGAACTTGTACTTGAGTATCCCCTTTGGATGCGCTATTTCTTCCTATTCTCCCACCATTTATTACTAATGTATTGTATCGACATGGCTTACTATGCTGCTCATGAATGAGGGAACATCTCTGTCTCTTTTCTGATGGATCAATGTCCTTCCAGACCAACTTTCCTGCCTTCAGTTTTTGCCAGCCTTGCTGTTTCCTTGCTCTTTCTACAGCCAAGAAAATCCCTTGCTTAGCAGAGGGTTGAGTCTATACATTTTTTCTAAGCACCAATGACACAAATGTTTGGTGGCTGACAGGTCACAGCACATCATGGTGGAGGCTGGAGTCAGGCAGTCACTTTTGTGTTACAAACCATGACCGCTGGCATAGATGAGTTGCTAAGAACCTGCTCCTGGGCACTTTTCCAAAGGCAAAAGAGGAGAAAGGACACAGGCTGATTAGCAAGAGGATGCTGGAAAAAATGAGCACCTGAAAAACAAGCAGGGATAGAGAGAATACCAGAATCCACTTAAAATGAGCCAGGAGGGAGTCGCGGGCAAGTGACTGTGCACTTTGCAGGGAGTGGAAGTGCAGCTTGCCTCTGCGCCAAGCCTTGATGGCTGTACTGTGCTTTGTAAGGCTCTCAGCTCCTGTATGCCAGGGCCAGCATCCCTCTGTGGGCTGGTGAGGCAGCAAGGGGGGCCCTGCAAGCTACTCCACATATGTAACTCACCAAAACACTGTTCTCTTCACAAGGCTGAGCTCTGCTGTACGTTATGGCAATAGATGTGAATTGTCTTCAGTGGGGCTCAGGTGAATCTGAACACTGCCAAAAGCAAATACCACCTCCATGCTACAAGTCTTGCTTTATCCCTCTTAATCATGAACAGCAAAAGGCATGGATAATTAGGGAAAGCAAGGCAAAAAGCAGCCCTAGACAATCCCAAAAGAGGGTCTTCTGTCTTTACTTTAGCCTGAAGGAGAGTGGGAGCCTGGGCTGTTCCCTATGCATGCTCGCATGATGGAAAACTCTTTCCCACAAACTCCCATCTCAGTACTAAAGGATATAAATACTGTGGGCATTTAACACCTCCAAGCACTGCACAGCCCTGTCCAGCCTTCGCTCACCATGCCTAACATCAGACCTTTCCTTCCTACGTGCACCCCCTTTGGAGGATGAGCTCGGGCTACACCAAGGGCAGCACAGAAGATGCTCCATTTTGGCTCTGGATGGCGAGCAGGAATTTCCACATCCCAGATCGATGCTCTGTGTCCTGCATCACACCACCAGGGGAAAAAAGTGTTCCATGGACAGTGTCAGCCTCTCCAGATGATTTGGGGGGCTCTTCCCCTTCTTTCTTTCTTTCCTTCTTTCTTCTTTCCTTTCTCTCTCTCATTTTCTTCCTTCCTTCCTTTTTCTCCCCAAGCTTTTCTCATCTTCTTTTTCTCTCCCCCTTTTTTTTTTTACCCCCCCCTCCTTGCAGGCTCTGTTCTTCATCCATTATTTAGGCTTTTCTGACTGTAACAGCAACATTCGCCTTGTATACCTTGTGTGGGGTTTAAAATATAGATAAAAGCAGAAGGTCGGACTTGAAACACAGATTCTGACGGTTGCTGCTGACTTTGTCTGGAAGCTACAAAATCTGGAGCTGCCTGTGCCCAGTGATGGTATTGGTGCAGTTGTGTATGTGTGTTATTCTTCTCCAGTTGATATTCCTGCAAAACTGTCTCAGTATTTGATGTTTTCATTCAGCCTTTCAGTTTCTAAAAGTTCTGGGGCCTGGCTGGCTGCAGGACACGGGAGCTGGGCTCATGCATAACCTGCTGATGGGCTGCAGGTGCAGTGCCTGCTGCTCATCACCTCTCTGCATCGAGCTGAGAGAAGCAGGCAGGTGTCTCTATCCAGGATCCAGCAGGCTCTAATTGGCACCTCCGGTAGGAGATTCAACAAAGCTAAGGACTTTCCCTTTTAATTATAAATGCCCATGTTTCTTTTATGCCTGCTTTCTTCCACCGTCGAAGCAATTGGGCTGTGAGGACAAATGTTTGTGGGAAACAAATTTCAAAGTCAATACGTGAGCAGACCCAGAAAACATGCTTCTATTTGAATGAGCGTCCTTCCAACCAGGAGACAGAGATGGGCCATGTGATACAGCCAACCAATTGCAAATGAGCTCCAATCTCAATATTCATGAGGGAGTGAAGATCTGCTAATGAGCATGACCAATAACGACAAGCAAGGAGGTTGCTCATCATTCCTCAAGCACGGAAAAAGAGGTGAAAGTTGGTGAATAAATCCTGATTGAATATAAGAAAGAACAGTTTTACAATCAGGGTGGTGAGGCACTGGCACAGGTTGCCCAGAGAGGTGGTGGTGCCCCATCCCTGGAGGGGCTCGAAGTCAGGCTAGACGGGGCTGAGCACCTGGTGGAGCTGGCAGTTTCCCTGCTCATTGCAGGGGAATTGGAGTGATGGCCTTTAAGGTCTCTTCCAACTCAAATGATTCTGTGGGATATCTTAAATATACTTATACCTAATTCCTTAATCACTTAACTGGTGCTGAATTTAAAAGACTCATTGAAGACCCCTGTCTGACAGAAGGATCTTAGGAAAGAGACTCTGTCTTTTGATGGCTGGGAGGGCTCCTAGGAAAGAAACCACCATGTGCCACATAGAATCATAGAATATCCCAAGATGGAAAGGACTTACGAGGACCATTGAGCCCAACTCCTGGCTCCACACAGGACAACCCAGAAATCAGATCATATGTCTGATATCATTGTCCAAATACCCCTTGAGCTCCAGCAGCTTGGGGACCTGTTCCATGCACACCACCCTCTGGTGCAGAACATTTTCCTGACATCCAGCCTGACAGCCCATCAGCAGAGGGACCACCCGAAGGAAGGAACATGCACACAATCTCATGGCTTTGCTCTATGAACTTATGAGGACTGAGCAAATCCTCTGGCTTGCCAGTGAGATGCAGAAGTCTGGCTGCTTGGTCTTCGTGGTGTTGCTTCTTCTCCAAGATGAGGGTATCCTCAGAAAACGTGCTTATTTTTCATGTCAGTGAGGTCCACACAGGTAGAGAAATCCATGGAGTATATAGCAAACGCTCCTGGGAACAGCTGAAGTGCCATTATAAATGAAGATATTGATGGAGGAATGCCAGCCACACCTGACCACACTCACCAGGAGCAGGATGACATCCCTGGGTTCTGCATGCTGGAAGGTTAATGGGGTGTGTTCTCACCCTGTGCTGTTTTCACAGAGAACAAGGAGACTGGCTCAGCCAAAAGCAGAACTAACACCCCCAGTCACTGGAACTCTGCCCTGAGCAGTGTCCAATAAGGGTGCCTGCACCCTTAGTCTCATTTGGCTTAGGCAGCACCTGACCTTGTAGGCATCCACAGGGTGGGTGCGAGTCTCAGCCTGAAAGCTCTTAGGTGTAGGAGCACTGGATATGTTAATGGCAGGTATTGTTAGGATGTTTCCATCGCCCATCTGGCACTCTCAGAATAACTTTTCTTCACCCTAGCCCCAGGGAAAATTTATCTGTCAGGATTAGGCTGGCTGTGGTTCACTTCCAGGCTCTGTCCTTATCCAAACTGGATTTGGAAGGAAATGTATTTGGAACATGTACTTGTCTATGCTGTTACAGCAGCTCTGGGAGTGACTGATGGACTGTGTTCTATGAAGAAGTCCGTCATTAGGGATCAACATATACAAATACAAACATTTACAGGAGAAATAGAACCAAAATTACATCAGAAAAGGATACCCCCAAGACCAATGGCAGCTGGTGAGGCAGCAACTCTGGATGTGGCTGATCACAACAGCACTGCTTGTGTTGGAATTGGATGGTTATGGGTTTGTGGGGCCTTCTGAAACAGCACTGAGGAACATCTCTGTAACACACAGGGTGATATCTTCAATTCTTCAGCTGGCTGGCCAAGCCAGGCCCACAATTCGCTCTTCCGAGGATCTTAGGCATCCAAAGGAAATAAAGAAATGCATTTCCAGTAAACCCAGGAATCACAGCACTGTTAATAAGCAGAACCAATTAAACTGTCATCACTGAACTCAAAGTTTGGACTAGGAGTATGGGACTCCTTTTTTAAATTATTTCTATCTATACAAATGTCTCACTTCAAATCTTACTGAACTCCTGCCAGACTGGCACTGAATAATTATCCATTTATAAAGTGCTTTCTTTCCACCAGTGCTCAGTACATTTGGGAATCTGTTTCCATTCTGATGCTCTGAACGTTCACTTCCTGACACCAAAAGCTAGGTGACTATCCTCATGCTTAAACACTGAAATACAAAAATCTCTGAATACCCAACTGCCCTTGCTGAGCTCGAGTAGAACTGCAAGTGCCCAGTGCTCCCGGAGGGAACCCAAAGTTTCTACAAACAGAACTTTCCTTAGGGCTTTGGTGACAAAGTCCAAGGTCCCAAGTTGAACCTCATGCTCTTCCACTGGTCCTGAGTGCTTGATGCTCCCACTGATGGCTGTGGGGACTGAAGACACTCCAGACTTCCAAAACCAGTCCCTCCGCATGCAATAATCTCTTAGAAGCCTGAGACTTAGTTTTGTTTTCTTCCACTGGTACTGTCCATTTTGCCTTTGGCAAGCATCGATTTTCCGCAATTCCCCGAAGCCCGCATAAGGCAGCTGCCAACACGGCTCCCTCGTGGGCCACTTCTTTTATTTGCTGAACAAAAGAATCATCAACATTGTCTTCAGTGACGCTGGGCGAGTGGAGCCTGGGACTAGGATGCCGAGCTCCCTCTCCTGGCTGCCGGATCAAAAGGAATAGCTGAAGAGTCCTTCAGACCATGCACATGTGAATTGCCGGGCTCTGGCTGGAGGAGGAAGAGCCCTTACAGCTGTTTTGCTGAATTTCAGGTGTTGACATTCTTCCCACCCAAGAAAAGTGTTGGAAACTGAGCACGTTTTGGAGAGAGGTATTAATTATCTGAACGCTGAGCTCATTTCCCCTTTTCTCTCATCTGCCACTATTAGCAAACAGATCCCAATGGGCAAATAGCACCGAGAGCCTATGCAGGAAATCCACCTTTTGCTCTTACTGTCAATTATCAGAGAAATGTTAGTCCACAGACAGGGAGTGGAGCAAGACATTCACATGGAGATTCGTCAGGGCAGAGAAGAGCCCTTGTTTTTAAAGAAAGAGTTAACATTTCTCTCTGTTCCCATCTGAAATCATACCAGCTCTTGTATGCTCAACTAAGAGAATACGTGCAGTCAGGATGAAGCATCTGGGTCTTGAGATGTGGTCAGCGGCAACCCTCCAGAGGGTGCTATGCGGCTCATGGATGCACTGGAGAGATGGGTCTGCAGGACTAGCATGACCCAACAGGATGCCGTGAGCAGCACTGAGGGCTCACAGATTGCTCAAAGCCTCATTGCCTTTTCTGTTCACCAGCATACCCTGTTCTGCACTCACACACATCTAAAAGTCTTCAAATCAATGTCAAAAAACAGGTGGTAGCCATGACTCGTCTCCATGAGACCATTAACTATTGCTATTTCCAAATCAGGACTGTCCTCTCTTTAGCAAGATGCAATGGCCCAACACATGCTGCAGACTTGGGAAGTCTGCTTTTACTCCTGAGCTGGGCCCCAACATTTGGGCTGAACAACATGGCTCTGACTTTACTCCTCAGAACAGGTTCAGGATAGAATACAGCCCAGATTGCCTGTGGCAGAAAAATGAATTCTTCTCATTCAAAAACATAGTTGAGACACTCCATCCATCCATCTCCTCTGGGCTGTTTGACATGGTTGATCACAAGGCATCCATCTTGGCATAGTGAGCTCAGGCCCATCCTCTGACATGCATCAACATGTGCATGAGTAGTGAATACTACGAGAGACTGCACCTTAGGCAGACCAGCCCCCACCAGCTTATTTGCTCAAATCTCTTATTTCTTTGAAGTAACTTTACTGCTTCAACTCCCTTCCCAAATAGGACCAAGAACTAGACAAACACAGACAGAAGTGGCCAGAGGTGGACAATGGTTTCCACTTCAGAACAAATAAGCTGTCATGCATCTTCCCCCAGCTTTGGTAATCTAGCATAGGTCAGCCACCAAAGCTCCCAAACTTCTCCTGCAACTGTCCAATACTTTACTCCCATTCCCACTGCAGCAACTCACCCTGAGCAGCCTCCTTTGTCCTCTGTAGTCCATCTCATGGGGTTTTGGGGTAGAAAGGACCTGCTGAGAAGTGTGTGACCTGGATGGATGTTCGGGAGGGGGGGGGCTATGTGTCCTGGGCTCAGACACAGCACAACATGGCCTCCTGCAACTGCAGGTTGGATAGAGAGCAGGCAGACTGGATGCTGCTCATATGAGCTGCAACACCCTCTCTTTGGTGCCTTTCATGGCCAAATCCTGCTTGAGCTAGACGTGTTATGACAAGAGGGGAAAACGAGCTTCACAGTGCAGTGACGAGCAGCTCAAAGGAAGAAGAGTCTTCCCATGTAAAAGGGAAACGAAAGCTCAGCAACAAGGTCACCTCCGCTGCCTCAGGCAATCGGAGGGATGACAAAAGTTGAGACATGTAGCACAGCGGCAGAAGACAAAAGCCATCCCTGGAGGGCAGAAAGACAGGGGGAGTGCACAGCGTACAAGGAATTTAATGCGAGGAAAGCCACCAGGATCGCTTTCATTTAAAGGACATGCTCCTGCCTGGATAATGTAGGATAATGGCTTGCAGGGGTTTGACCAGAATTTACTCAGAGCCTTTTATGCTCCAGACCCTGGCACCACCACCAGGTGGGCAGGTGGCCAAGCAGTGCGCAGCAACACAAATAATGGTGGAAATTCGGATCTTGTCTCCAGGTCTACAGATTCTTTCTCTCTTATAACTGTCGCTTTCCTCAGATCCAACAGTTTCTAGGAGCAGACTGGTCAGGGCAAGCGCTATCTTGTTTGGAATAGAAGTGCAAAGGGCCTGAAAGCCAACAGCAGCCGAGAGGCAGCTGGCTCCAATGCGAGTGAACAGCTGGGATGTGCACAAGTTTTCCAGCAGCACAGGGGAAAACCAAATGGAGGAGTCTAGATCTGTGCTGCGAGTTTTAGCAGAGCAGAAAATTGGACATTGTTCAGTGCAAAGTGCTTGGCACGGAGGGAGTAACTGGGAATATGGTTTGGGGTAGCATTGCAGACTTCACCAAGACAGTGCATCTGGAGTCAGCGTCCTGGGCACACAGCACAGCCCTCAGCATTTTAGTGCTGGGGGACAGACTTATCCAAGCTCTTCTCCGGAGCAATGGAGGAAAGCAGTCTCAGAGGTGTTGATTCAGAGCTTCACAGCAGTGAGTGCTCTGAGAGCAAAGGGATGGGCAAGAAGAAGCAATGTCTGAACTCTGCAGCTGACCAAGACCTCCTGCACAAGGGTCTCTGTGGCATCCTCCGTTCCCCATTCATGTCCTGGTGCAGTGTGCCGCACAAGTGTGCCTGCAAGGAAAGGCAGCTTTGTGTTTCTGCTGGAAGCTCCAGGAAGGATCTCGCCTTGCAATCATAGGATCATAGAATGGTTTCAGCCAGAAGGGACCCTTAAAGTCTATCACTCCAACCTCCCTGCAATGAGCAGAGACACCTACAGCTCCATCAGGTGCTCAGGGCTCCATCCAGCCTGACCTTGACTGTCTCCAGAGATGGGGCACCCAGCACCTCACCTCTCTGGACAACCTGTGCCAGTGCCTCACCATTCTTACTGTATAAAAAAAAAAAACAACACCCTTCTTCCTTATATACAGTCTAAACCTCCCCTTTTTCAGTGTGAAGCCATTTCCCTCATCCTATCACAGCAGCAGATCCTGCTGAAGAGTCCGTCCCTTTCTTACTTACAGACCCCCCCTTAGATTCTGAAATCATCTGTGGACACCAGAAAAGGCAAGGTTTGCAGAAGGGAGCTGAGCTCCAAATAGCCCTAGCATTTCAGAACTCACTCTGGCACAAGGGCGACCACGGAGCCCCAAAATCTTCACATTCCCTCTTATGACCCCAGGTCACTTGAAACCCCTCTCCTGGGTGCCTGAATCAGGATCCTTAATAATGCTATCATGGAGCAGAGTTGTCTCTGAGCTGCAAATAAGAGTTAAAGTGGTGCTTGGCAGCTTGGAAGCCGGTACCACAGCAATATCTTTCAGTGAGGCAGCTGTATTTCCCCTTTCTATCACACGCATTTAAAAGCTTTTAAGACCATAATCCATCCCCGCTGCTGGCAAACCCAGCGCCGGGCTTTTCTTTGGGTTCTTAAATCATTTTAAAACACAGAGCAATGTTGTCTTAAAAGCCTTTTCTCTTTCCCAGCTTCAGGAAACCTCAGTGCAGCTCAGCAGAGCTCCCCACACTTCGAGACACCAGCTCAGGGCATTCCGGGGATCCATTACCAGCCAGAAAGGGCTGACCACTGCCTGACAATGACAACGCGCTGCCACAGGCAAGGATCTTCTCACTACGTCACTTCTAGGCACTCAGTGGGACTGTCTATGCAGCCAAGATATTCCTTTTTTTAAGGATTTAATGTATTAGATCTCTGTACTCCAGGTAATATTTTGTATTTTGAGTTGCTTAAGGGCAGGAATGGATGGCTTAGCTGCAAAATTCAGCTTCAGAGAGAGGATGTACCTCATTGCTCAGGCAGAGCTTTGGCTGCAATGTCCTTTATCTTACTGTCCTCAGCCCAAATTTGATTTCAAGCCCAAATGATTCAGTATTCCAACTATATTGGAGCTGTATCATCTCAGATAGAGGAACAAAGGTGATGAAATGGAGACAGTGGGAAGACTTAGAGGGCAGCTCCCCCACACAGAGTTGTTATTTCTGTTTCCCTTTGGCAAAATCAGACATTTTCAGCCCACCTGGCAGCACTCAATAGCCAGAAGCCAGCATGCTCCTGCCCATGAGAGTCAGCCACCCATCCTGGTAATGGAGGTAGATCCTAAGTTCAGCCACATAAAAAGAAATAAAAGGTTTTTGCATACTTCTAGGCATAGTTTTGGCAGGCTTGTTGTTGGGTGCCAACAGGGAGGTTGCACACTCACACCAACTCAGTAGAGCATAATACTCCGTGCCGTTTGCCAAACCCTCCAGGTTGCCCAACCATCCCAGAGATGCCATTTCCTGATTTCCTAACTCCCTTATCCCTATCTCTGCTACCCTGCATATGAAGGAAGGGTGATGCGAGACTGCTCCTTGTGCAACACAAACACCCATGCTCATCTGCCCAGCACATCCCTTACAGAGCTGCCCACTCCTTTTACCATCTCATCACTCAGATAAGTAGAAAAAGAGCTGCTGCTTCCCCTTCAGGCTACCAAGCACCAGCCAGCCTTGCAGGCAGCCCATATCCCCATGCAGGAAGGATTCCTGATTCTTTTTCTGCCCTGTACCTGGCAGGTTTATATTTCACAGGACAAGCCCGCATGACTTTTGCCTCCCAGGAGTCAGGGTGCTCACACAGTGCAACAAGTAGGCTACAGGGAAAGAGCTCCACTGGTCAGTGATGCTCTGCCCCGGGGCTCAGCACTGCACAGCCTGGAGCTCTTTTTGTTTTCTTTCCTACTTCAGGGATAGAGCAGGATCCAGGCAAGAAAATATGCTCTTTATGGAGGTAGTTGGAAACTGCTGTTGTTGTGGGGTGCAGTGTGGGATGAACCCAGCTTGTAGTGGGAAGAAGCTCTGAAGGATGCGGAAGGAGAGCAGGAAGATGACCTTCCTACCCAGCTGGGTAAAATAACTTCCCAGCAGGGAGAGAGGAGGCTGTTGCAAACACGGCATAGAGGTACACACACAGCCCCTCCTGCACACAGAATCATAGAACCACTGAGGTTGGAAGAGAACACTAAGATCATCTAATCCAATCATCAACCCATCCCACCATGCCCACTATGCATGTCACTCAGTGCCACATCTCCATGATTCTTGAACATCTCCAGGGACAGTGACTCCCACACCTCCCCAAGCAGCCTGTTCCTATACCTCACCACCTTTCCCAAGAAGTAGTTTTTCCTGAGCATCTCCTGTGCCTCAGGGTGTTTTCAGGGCCAGTCCACAGCTCCCTTTCCTTCCTGACCCTCTCCAAAAGGGCTTTGAGCCCATCTAACTTCTGCATCCCTCTTCAAGTTGCTGAACTTTCTCCACACTCACTCCTGCTGCTGCCAGGGATCCTCCCCCTCGCCAGCACTCGCCGCTTCATTTATCTGCAGGATCAGTTGTAGCCGTATTGATTTTTCCTCTCGCCCTCTCCTCTCTGTGTTTGCTTTCTGAATTATGCAGCGGTGCAGTTTTTCCTCCTCGCGAGGAGCGAGTGAATTGCAGAGGATCAATTGAGCCCTGCCATAGTTTAGTCAGGAATCCCCAGTAGGGGCCAGAAGAGAGAAAGGAGAAGGGGAGATAATGAAGATGGGGTCGATCAATCCAATCTTGGTGCAAAGGAAAGAAAGGAAAAGAAGAGAGAAAGGGGTTTGAATAATCAGGCACTTTTCCTCATGCAGTCCTCAGATCCCCCAGTCTCAATCAATAATCAACTTTGACACTCATTGCTTCAGAAACAAACACAAAAAAACCTCCTAAACTCAAATAATGTTGTGCTTTATAGCATGAGAATAGCCAATGATGCCCTGGTAAAGATGAGGATAGGGATAAGATTTCTTCTCCCTTCTTCCTCTTCCCTTTTAAAAGTATGTGTTATGAAGGCTAGCAAGATCCTGGCTGAGCCAAGATGAAAGGAGTGCAAACAGGGCTTTTAGTAGTTTTGTTGTTGCAATTATTTTGCCAATAGTAATGATTTCAAGACAGGACACAGGATCTTTGATGCTGTGCTGGTGACGTGGACGGGTGGACAGAGAGTTGCTAGTTTTGTTACAGCTCTGCATGCAAATTGAGAAGGAGATGAAGCCTGGAGGTGTAACCAGACATCGGCTTTCATAGCTTAGAAAGCATGCAAAATAAATACAAGAAAGAGCCTGAGATGAGGCTCATGTGACATGTGCTTGCCAGGACAGCAAAAGACACAACTCACCACTTCCCCCAATGCTGTGCCTGCAAAGATACTCTGGAATTCATTTCCATCAAGGGGTTTCTGTGCTGTCTTCACAGGCCAGAAGAGCAAATGCGCAAGGTATTTTAGGCTCCTGCTCTGTGTCACCCCTCCCAGACAGAGCAGCTAACCAGAGCTTGCAGAGGCATAGAAATAGCAGAAAAGCACTGCAGGTGTGGGAAGGAATTACAGACGCTTGGCCACTATATCAGAGACTCAAGTCAGAATACAAGCAAGTTTCCTACACCTTAGGACTCAAATCAGGACAAGCTTTTACTTCCCCAGAACAATTTCAGCCAAATAGAGCCCGTCATTACAGTGAGAAAGATGCTGGAAAAAGACTTTTTAATGAAGTCCTCTAAGTTAGAAGAAATACTGATAGTTATTTCTTCCCTTGTCATCCATTCCAGGCTCAACAAAACAGAAGTGAGATCACCCATCCCAATCAGTTTTTGCCAGGATGCAGGAATTAATTCCACAGAACCAGAAAATCAGTATGGTTGTGTAACACAATGGAACGTGCAGCAATGACAGCAGATTAGCAAGGTCCTAGGCTGCAGCAAGTGGGGGGTTTGCTCAAATACAACCACCATAGGCACAAAAGGAAGGGAAAGGAGCTGCTTACCTTCAGAAGGCCTCAGGTAAGCAGGAATATTCAGCAAAATACCCTTGCCTCCCCTGCCAACCCTCAAATGAGGTGGATCCTGTCTCCACCCCTTCTGGTCTCTCAGGTTCATTGCATGCACCTGAGCTCCCTTGGGTTGACCCTGCCTTCCCACCAGGTGCTCAATCACTGTGACTTAGCATTTCCACTACAGTTGGAAAAGACCACTAAGATCATCTAGACCAACAATCAACCCATCAATCTAATCATCAATCCATCAATTTAACCCCTATCCTCTATACCCACAGAATTTGTAGGATCATTGTATGCCTGAGATTTCTCACCCCTGTGCGCTGGCGTGAGCCAGCAGGTTTGGAAATTACTAATGAGAAAGGGACAGACCGCTTGAGATGAGGTAAAAAATGTACGTGGAATAGCTTGTTGTTGGACGTGAGCAGGGAGGATAGGATCATAAGAAAGCTATCAATGGGATAGTGTGGGAAGGAGAGTTGAAGCGAGCAGAAAAATTGTACAAACTTAACAGCTTCCTTCATCAGATTCAGATTTTTATATATATCTGTGTGTGTGTGTGTGAAATAAGAAACTTTTAAGATGATGCTTCCTGTGCCATTTGCTTTGTAATTTTCTTGATGGTTCAAGGAATAGAGGTACAACTCAACTTGATGGGGTGGAGCTGCAATTTAACACTCCCTGACACTAACACTTCTGCAAATGTCTGCTCACATTGGTGTTTGCAAGACCTTGACACACCATACAGCCTCACTTGTCTATCTTGCACAGGTGGGGTCCTGCACATGAATAGAGCCTGGTCAGGTAGGTGTCATACATAAATGGGGGGTGGGGTGTGGATGTGCTTTACACTTCAAATACAAATGGATGATAATGTTGAAAGGATCACCATTAGTTTGCACACGTGTGTCTGCACGGTGGGTTATGCCCATGAATTTTTCTGCTGAGGTGGATCTTTGCCAGTGCTGCCTGCTGCATTTGAGAATGGATCCTGCTTCCTTACAGTGCCTCAGGAAAGGTGCAAGCAGAGAAGACTTTGCACCAGTTTTCTCGGAAAATCTTCTACCACTTTTGCTCGGTGTTTTCCCCGATGTTCATGATCCCTGCCACTTCAGATATCTTGGTCTAAGGAGTTACATAGCTTCAGCAGGCTTTTCCAAGACCATCTTCATACCTATTTGCTTGCCCAGCCTCTCCACTAAGGAGAGGCCATCTCCAGCCCATTCTGGCAGCAGGAATCCCTGGATTACAGCTGTCCAAGGAGGGCAGGACGGGCCAGCCCCGAGCACCATGACAGAAGAAGCTCCTTCCTCTCCTCCCAGAAGTTGCTCCACATTTTCTGCTAATAAGGGCACAGGGAGAGAGAGACAGAGAGAGAAGAAAAGAAAAACTGCTCTAAATTATTCATTGACAATATCATTATGTGTCATAACAGTGTGTCTGTGATGGGAAAGAGTGAGTGTGGCAGGGGCTGGGGTAGCACAGTCCAGGCTGCACAATAGCGAGATCTGATTAAATATTGATGTGCACTAATTGGCTACAGGGTTTCAGGACAGCTTGGGCTTTGTTGGGATCATTTGTATTCTTGCTTTGGAAATGGACCCCCCCACACACACATAAACCCTACATTTTCATGTGCAAGTCCTCTCCCTCCTCCTCTTTTCATCCGCCCTCGCTCTCTCCCTCCCCAGCTTCCAGTCCTTCCCGATCCCCTTGTGTGTGTACAAATTAACAAGATCTTAACCTCTCCTGATTTTCTACAGCACTGACATGCTGCCAACACCTCTGTGCAATTAGGCTAAGCTTGCAGAACCATTTTTTGGTGCAGAAATCAGGTCTTGCCCTCGCGGACCGTCCTCTCTTTGCAGTTGTGCCTGGACTCTTCTCTGAGCCATGCTCCTACTCTTGCCCTCAGAGCAGATGGAAAGTTCTTCCTTGACACTTTTTCCTTCAGAAATGGTCCGGACCTTGAGGTGGGAAGCAGTGGTGGTGGAGTTTCCATAGCTTGTGCCCATAGATCTGAGGCCAGTCTGAGATACGCATGCATTGCAAGGGGTAGGCTGAATTGAAGTTTATAAGCCAGGTTATTTTTTGGTTTAACTTAAACATCATGAGGTCTCCAGTGCTCGGCATCCACTGCCCATGACTCCAGCTGTTCTCAGTGTCTCTAACAGACCCATCAGCAGGTGGTAGAGCAGTAGGCTCCCTACTGCAACCAATAAGCAGGTTGCTGCAGTCTCTCTCCTTTGCCTATGGGCTCCCCCACAAACATTTTTTTTCTGCTACAAATCCCCACTTTCAGAATGCCCGACTGAATCTCGTGATCAGCCTGAGCTCCTTTCACCCCTGATTCCTCTGTAAGAGACAGGCTGAGCTCTCTGGAGGCTGTAGCTGCTCCCGGTAGAGCAGTGTCAAAGCAGGGGATATATTCCTGCAGTCCTTCATGCTTTACAAAATGCCCTTACCCAAAATTTTGGCATTTTAATAATACTATTTGCAAAAGACATCCCCAGTATCAGATCAGACTAGCTAGAGGTAGAAACTATAGATGATGACATGTTGTGTGTTTTCCAGGCAGTCCTGGATGAGTTTTTCGGTCCTGCTTCCCACAACTGAATACTCACCCAGTAAATCCCATGGAAGGACACAAGTCTAAGCCAACCCAGTAATCTCAGAGCCAGCTAGATGGGTGGTGAAGTTGGTACTCCCACATACAGCTGGGACTGTGCTTTTCCCTTTCCTCACCCACAAGCACAACCCTACTGCAGGCAATACAAAGCAGAAGTCATTTTGGCCAGAAGTTACTATTTTACTCTGCACTAACTGTAGAAGTCAGTGTTGTACTTGAAAGAGTCTTGCCAGGAGAGAACGTCAGTTGTCATTCTCTTCAGTATCTTTCTCATCCCAATGACTGATGTGACTCCAGTTCCATTTTGAAAGGTATCTAAACAGTCACGGGAAGTGGGGGATTCTCCATCTCACCACACCTTCCCATGGAACTTTTCCAGTGTCCGGTTGGCTTGGATACTTGGGAAGAAGTAACATCTTTATATTATTACTCCCTGGTGGTTCTCTATTCCTTAATTTGACTGATCACCTTCTGAACCCACACAAACCTCTATCATGAGAAGCATGCTGAGTCTAACTTCTCCCTGCCACATGGGTTATGACATCCTCTCATTTGTTTCAAAGGGCCCCATATTCCTCTTAGGAGAGATGGTGAGCACCCTGCTTAATTTCTGAAATGCCTATGCTCGCAGGATGAAGCTTGAACTGTTTGTTCTGCTTGCCTTAACGATCCTTTCCCCTCTTCTTTGAAATCCTTTACATTATTCTTTATAGGAAAAAAAAAAAAAAAAACAACCCAACAACTCAAACAACAACAAAAGGAGTTTGGTTAGTTAGTTTGTTTACTTATTTAGGACTAAACTTTCCTTTCCCTCCAGCACTGAGCAGAGCCCTCTTCAAAAGGGGCCACGTGTGGGAGAGTCTCTGGTGGATCCCACAGTCTGGGGAGATGGAGAAAAATGCCTGATTGAAAATCAGAAAGGAGCTAAGTGAGATGAAAAATAGAATGATGGGATTCATGTTAAAGGGGAACAGGCCTATCTCAGTGACTAAAATGTCATCAATTTTTTATTAAACAGAATCTTTTCAATAGACAAAAATGAGCTCTTCTGTCCTCACTCATTCACTCATTTTCTCTTTCTTTTCCCCCCAGTTCTGCTTTTGCAGTGATGCCTCCCATATGGAGACATTCTGCTTTTCCTCTTTTTTTCATGCTGCCAGGTTTGATAAGAGGTGGGGGGGTTTAAATGGAGGCCAGGACTCTGGGTTACTGGGATACTCGAACATGTATTTAAGACTATATATTGGTGGTCCACCAAGCACTGAAATGTGGGCTTCCACTCACTCTTGCTGGGTCAAAACTGTCCATCTGCCTTCCACACCTTACAACAACCTCCTGGGTGACCATTAGCCATTGTCTATGATGGTATTTTCTGCCTCTCATCTCCTATGTCTCTTGCCTATTGAGTATCCAAGACTGAGATCCCTTGGTCTTGGTATTGAAAAATTTGCAACTTAAAAAGTTTTTGAGATGTATCCCATTTTGTGTGTGTGTGTGTGTGTGTGTGTGTGTGTGTGTGCATCTTGCACACTGGAGCTTTAGAGTACTGAAGGCTTCTTCATTGTAAGTATCTGAATGTGATATTACCCCCTTCCCTTGCTCTGGTGCTTTACAGGCCATCAGAAAAGAGAGGCATGTTTGCATGGGAGATACAGGAGGAAGAGCAGGAACCAGGCACAAGTTCCAGCAGGACAGAGCAGCAGGAGACATGGATCCGCACGGCTAAGCAGGAGCCGGAGGGAAAAAGGCAGCAAACGGAAGGGATGGAGAGAACAGGAGAGACAAGCAGAATGACTTTGGTATCTAAGGGGGCTATAGGAAAGAAAGGGACAGACTATTTAGCAGGATCTGTTGTGACAGTACAAGGCAAATGGTTTCAAATGAAAAGAGGGGAGATTTAGATTGGATAAGGAAAAAGTTTTTTACAGCGAGGGCAGTGAGGTACTGGCTCAGGTTGCCCAGAGAGGTGGTGGTGCCCCATCCCTGGAGACACTCAAGGTCAGGCTGGATGGGGCTGTGAGCACCTGATGGAGCTGTGGGTGTCCCTGCTCATTGTGGGGGGGTTGGACTAGATGAACTTTAAGGGTCTCTTCCAACTCAAACTACTCTATGATTCCATGATTAAACCTCTACACTTCCAAGCAACACCAGATAGCAGTAACTGAGTTTCAGGGCAGTTTTGGGTCCACTTGTCATCACAACATCACCTGAGATCCTTTAAAAGTCACTTTCCATGTATTATAAAATATACATATAGTGCAGCTCCCCCACCTTACTTAGCACCACGTTGCAACTTGCACAACAAGTTCTGCTTCTCCTCCGAACCTGTGCCTCAGGTCCCAGCAGGGTTTATTTATTTACAGTTCTAGAAGAAGGTCCCATCACCTGGGCAGCCCAAATGTCCCCCAGTATTAGCAGGTGGGTGACCACCTCCAGAGCTGATAGAGGCTTCCAGAGGGCTTTTCAAGCATGTCAAAGAGTTCGACACTTGTCTGTCCATCCGCAGAGCCAGCTGTCTGTCTGCAGCAGGCGGGCATCTCCCCAGGTGGCTGCATCCCAGCTGCTGTCTCTCTGTCTGTCCTATGGGGTGGGCAGGAAAAGAATGAGTCAGTTAAAATTAGCATGGGATTTGATGTTTGCCCTTGTAGTTGGGGAGATGCATGTGAATATAGTGGTTTTCTTTCATCCACACATGCTGGTGCATTTGAGGTGCGTGCAGTTGCGTGTGCATTTGTGCCTTTAGGTGCTGCTTCCCAAGACAGTCAGAGAAAGAAGCATCACCAATTTCATCTGTGCACTATGTTCTGTGTGTGAGCAAGTGCTGAGCTTCCATACTGGGGAGTTACGTGTCTGTGTGCTGTGGGTATTTGTGCGCAAGTAAGCAATGTGATGTGCACAGCGACTGCTGCTTCTCGCAGGGACTGCCTCCCATTTGCTACATTACAGCTTTATCCATGAGCTACCAGCATGGAAATCTTGCTATGAGTCCAGAATGTATCAGGGTAAAGCCCTGCTGACAACAATACATGTTTAGGACCCATTTACCAGGGGAATTCCCCCCCCTCCCTTAATCTCCCTTGAGCCGCGTGAACGCGAGCAAAAGAATAAAAAAGAAAACACAGACAGAAAAAAAAAAAAAAGAAAGAAAAAGGGAGAGAGCGAGGGAGAAAGAGGATTTCCTTCAAATCTGCTCTTTCTGCCCATGATGGAGTCTCATTCCCATAATCATTTTGACAGGTGTGCAATGGTTGAAAAGTTGGGGGGTATGAGGGCGAGGATGGGAGGGGGAGCGCCAGAAACCCGCTTTCTCAGCGCGGGCAGCCCAGTGCACCCAGCTCGCTGATTAGAGATGACAAGCACACCTGCCGTCCCCGCGGCCCCGCAATTAAAGCCTCTTTGAGGTCCCAGGAAGTGACCGCATTAGAAAAGCCCCCTCGCAGCCGGCTCCTTAGCATATTTCCAGTGTCATTAGCAAAACGGCAAAGGCAAGGCACATCGGCGGAGGGCTCTGACATGACCCGTGCTCCCTTCCCGCTCGGGGAGGGGATGCAAAGTGACTTTTAAAGAGGAGTCTTTTTTTTTCTATTTTTCTTTTTCCTTTTTTTAAAAATTTTATTTCCAAGCCCCTTTCTTGCCTCTCCCTCCCTCCTTCTCTTGGAAACATTCCATCTTCTCTGGGGTCGGCAGGGGGAAGGGAGCCAGAATTCATTAAAGGCAGAAAGGGACTTTGCTAAAACTGCGCAGCTTTCAGGGAGGAATTCTCAATTCAGGATGCCAGCATGTATTCTCGCTCTGCTCCCTACTTTCTACTTCAGATTTCTGTTCTCCTCTTCTTCGTGCACCCTCTTCCCCACTCACATTCTGCTCCCACTGTCCTTCATGGGATGACCCTGGTCTGGCTGGAGGTGGCTGCTGTGGGTGGTGGTGAGCACTACGTGAAGTATGGAAGCCCTACTCCACAAAACCAGCGTCATGGGCACCCATGCCAGGCATCAGGATGCCCAGAGAGGTTGTGGACAGCCCACACTTAGAGGTGTCCAGGCCTGGCTGGATTGTTCCCTGGGCAGCCTGATCTAGTGGTTGGCAACTCTCTCTGCAGCAGAGGGTTTGGCACCAGATGGTCTTTGAGGTGCCTACCAACCCAAGCCATTCTATGATCTCATCCTCTAAGGACTGCCCAGTTCTTCAGATCCAACCCACAAAGGGAGCAGTCTCCAGGACCAGATCCTTTCCCTGGTGATGCTGAGGATGAACATGACATCTCCTAAACCTCCCCATGAGTCTGCACAGTTCTGAAGGACATTAGTGAGCTTGTTATACCTCCAGCCCTGATTCCACCTGAGCTAGGAGGCCCCCAGAAGGAGCTTGCTTGTGGTCTTCAACCTTCTTACGATCTTGTTGAGAGGGAGGCCATGGCTTTTGAAATTCTTTAGTTTTTCCACAAGTGGACCATTACACCCAGCTCCATCCTTACTCCATTTGCCTGCTCTGGAAGTGGGAATCCCCTGCTAGCCTTCACAGAACTTTCTGTCAAGGTGCTGAAAATATTTAGGAGAAAACTTTCCTTCCTCCCACAAGCCATCCTCACTGTCTCCCCTTCATCCTCTGGCCTCACTGCACACTTTCCTGACTTTTCGTCTAACACAGCACTGTCTGCAGCATCCCTCACTTCTGCAGGCACCTGGACCCTTTCTTTAGTCCGGAAAAGCCTGGATCTGCCACAACCTTGCCACTCTCGTACTGATCCTATACCTTTCTGGGATGGGTCCATGCATCAGCAGCACTGTCACCATGAAGACAGTGCATCACCCCACGATACCTACAGGATGCAATGGGCAGGTGAGTGTGACTCTGAAGTGTAACAATCCTGACAATGATAAATAATGCACACTGAGCGCTCCTGCAAAAGCATTCAGAGTTGTTACACTCAGCTAAGAAGCCCAGGGCCTTGACAGAAGAACAAAAGGGTCCCTCGGGGACTGCTGCTGATTCCCTCTTGAACAGTGGGGATTAGCAAAGCCATTTTAGCACAGCACTGATAGGTCCTTCAGCTCCAGAGCACTGCAGAGGCTTTAATGGATTTGTGTGCGTAGCACTGCAGAGGTGGAGTAGAGGCTGTTCTGAGCAAGGAAAGGAGAAGCTCACAGCAAACTGAATAACTTCTAGAGCAAAGCAGAGCCCAAGAACTGCATCCTGACATGACTCAGGGCTGAAGAAACAGCTAGCATCACTCAACATGAGGACACTTCTTCAGCAGACAGCATTCATGCAGAGATGCAGCCAAGATCACCCTGGCAGCCCTCATCCCTCTGATAGTTAACATCATTTGTGCATGCCTCCTGGTCACCTCAGTGTCACTCAAAGAATGAAATAGGGCTCACAGTGCCACAGCATCATCCTGAGATGTCCTTGTCTCCGCCTTGCATCCCACTGTCCTTCTGGGCCCTTCCTCCAAGGTAAGCTCAGAGGAAACTAGTGCATTGGAGGGGCATGAATGAGGGGCCAGGAGTCTCCCAGTTATTTGTCTGCCATTAGCATCACAACAGGGAATAAGAATCAGTAAAATTAATTTATTAAAAGGGTTCGAGAAGATTCTTCCCCATTTTCTCTTCAAGTTCCTCTGTGGAAGTCATAAAAACTAATCAAAATATGGTCAGTGCCTCCCCACAGGCTTTCCTTCTGCACCAGCATGAGACTGAGGACAGGTTGCAGTCTTCAAGCTTGGCTGGCTCCAAAGAGCATTGCATGAAAAGAGTAGAGTGCAGTAGCTGTGGCAAGAGACACCACAATGAATCTAAATAAAATAATGGCACAGAGAGCCGCTCTTCAGCAGTTTTGGCTGCTTCACAGTCCTGTGCATTGAGTTTCCTGTACTCAGGGTGCAAAGATCTGGATTAGGTCCTTTATAGTATGCATGGCAACATGCATAATATGACAGCCCCAAGCCTCCTGCTTTGATTCATCTGATTTACACACAGCCTGGGGAAAGCTCCTTTCCCTGTGGGATGGAGTTTTACAGATGCAGGGGCAGGACAAGAGAGGAAGGTCCCTCTCATGGCTTAGAGAGGATGTAACCTTGCAAACATCCTAGGCACTAATGCTTGCTTGGTTTCTGAGAGCTTTCCCCAGCTCTCCCAATTCATAGTGGGTGGATTTTAGCCATATAATAATACCTAAATCCCAGCTTGGGCTGACTTATGGCAGAGCAGTGCCCAGGTGCTCCATACTCCACTGCCTGCAGGTGTGAGCAGTACAGCATGTCCCCAAGGTAGCTTCAGACCTCCAATGGTTAATTATGTTAATGGTTAATAATCTAGAAATGAGCTGGTCAGTTCCCTTATTATCCTGAGAGAAGCAGCTCAGGGACCCCCCTGGGGGACCCTCTTAGGATGCTCCACACAGCAACCATGCTTTCCCTAAATCTTAGAATCATTAAGGTTGAAAAAGACCACTGAGATCATCAAGTCCAACCATCAGCCCATCCCCACCATGCCCACTATACCATGTCCCTCGGTGCCACATTTACCCTTTTCTTGAATACCTTCAGGGACAGTAACTCCACCACCTCCCTGGGCACACTGTTCCATGATGCCGAAGGCACAGGTTGGATTGCTCACACACCTTCTGAGGAGGGGAGATGAAGACCACCAGGTGCTGTTCCTCATGGGATGTCTGCAAGCATGCAAGTGTGATGCTCCAAGCTGCTGCTGCATCTTCAAAGCATGAAGGGCTGGGGCAGCAGATGGTGCTGGTGGCCAAACAGAAGGGGCAGAAAGCTGAATGGGAAAAGGAGGTGGATGAGAGGGCAAAGAGGAGGTAGAATGGAAAGAGAGGAGCAAGAGGAGAGATGAGTGCTGCAGGGGAGTGAAGCAGAGCCCAACGACAAGCTCTGAGCCCGCTCCGTCACTCCTGGTGCCCCCAAGGGACAGGTATCCAGTCTGCAGAGCAGGCAAGTGCTGTTCCAAAGTAATGGTTAAATCAATGTGTTTACAGATGATGACACTAGAGTGACATACAGTGGAGAAGCCTCATGAAAAAATAAACAGGTAATAATCACACTGCGATGTGCACACTCCACTTCTCATTATTGCAGAAAAAAAAAGGCCCACTAGGGTTCATAGCTTCAGGAGATTAACCATTCCCTCCCTGGATGAGACCTCCCTGTGGGGGATTTGCTCTCAGGGTCCCCCTTATTGCGTGGAAACGGGCGCAACAGTGCTTAGGAGCAGTGAGATGTGTCACCTAGCACAAGCTGAGATATGACTTACGGGAAAGCACAGGGAAGAGGTGCTTACATGGATTGGTATGAGGAAGGCAGCTCCAGAGAGAGCTTTCTGACTTCATGCAAGAGGAGCTGGCACCCCACTTTATGCCCCAGCATGATGCTCCTATGGGCACTGTTCACCTCCATAACCCCAGTGAAGACCACTTCTATACCCACACCTTCCTGGAGAGCTGCTTCCACATGCTCGTTGCATGTACAAACCCTCCAAGCAGACTTGTCTCCATAGATCCTTCTCAACTAGCAGCCCTACAATCATGGAAGTCCTTCAGCCCAGTTTTAAAAAAAAAAAAAAAAGAAAAGATTTTCAAGAGATGCTGTTAAGTACATTATTTGCAGACAGCTTGAGGAGAAACACTCCATGAAATTGAATTCACAATGGGGAATTAATAGTTACAAGTATGTCCTATACTCTTTCAAAATGGATTCATAGGCGAAAAGTTTCCTAGATATTCACATGTCGTCCAGGGGAGGTCAGCAAGCCAAGGATACATAATGTTTATGGTTATCTTTGCTGGACAGGGTTGTTGGGCTGCAGTAGTTGCATGAGATTTGCAGAAGTAGCACCTTCTAGATTTAACATGAGGTTGAATCATGCATTGTGCACTGGAGAGAACTGGTGTCACAGGGCTAAGTCTGTCCATCCACTGCTTGTTCCCAACATGACTGCTTTGTTTCTGAGTGCCTGTATCCATGAGATTGCTGACTGGGATGGTTTTGCATCAAGGGCACCACCTAACTTCCCTAGGGCTGGAGTATGATACCCAACCATCAGAACAAACCATAGAGCAGATACCAGATGCTCTGCAGACTTCACAAGTCCACCCTGCCCTCCAACAAGCTTCAAACTTGCATGAAACAGTCCGAGTCCCCAAATTTACATGTTCTAGGAGGAGGGAAACTGACAGCATTTCAATTACCCTGGGGACAAACAAAAGCTAGTGTTCCTTGCACAGCCCCAAACCTCTCTGCCTGCTGTGATTTTGGAATGCATGATCTTCACTGCGCCAAAAAGACTTTAGATCTTAAAGGGTTAGAGCAACACATGGAATAGCCACCTTGAAGTCAAGCTACATAGTGAGAAATGGGAAAGTCCTCCCAGAAGACCAAGAGAAACACTGAAAAACAGCGTTAATTCAGTATAAATAGATACTCTTATTTGTTACATTATTATGAGCTCTCCTTCAAGGACTAAGAAAGGGAAGGGGTTTTATCTGAGGAGTGGGATTGGAGACTCTTGGTTCATCCAGACATCCGCACTTCAGTCTTCTGGGAGGACCCCAAGGAGGTGGATGCCATTCCTCAGTACTGTCTCTAAAGAGCCTTCAAGCACCAGTCCCCCTGCCCATCAGGGCAGCTTTGCCAACAAGGGAGGGCATCACAACAGGTTATCACCTATGCAACACATTAAGAAGGTCTGGACAGCATGAACACAGACAGCTGATTATCACTCATTATCATGTCATGGACAAGAGGGAGGGCAGAATGTCACTCTGTGTTTCACCCATGCATCCCCCAGTGCCATCAGCCCTGAGCAGCACTCGAGGCTGACAGATGCCAGCTCCTCCCTGCCTTCAGCTGGGAGCCCATCTCCTCCCACTAGTCTCTTCTCTTGAAGCTGTTAAGCAGCTTCAAAGTTTCAGTTCTGGCCATCTCCCAGGGAAAAAGAGCATTTTGTAGAATGTCAGTGGTGTCCCTACTCATCACAAACCTGTGAAAAGCCCTGCAGCACAGAGCAGCACCTCAACATGGAGGGTTGAGCTGGGGATGACCTTGTATGCTTCATTCCACAGGACATGCAGTCCCTACCCACCATCACACATATGGCCCTGGGTGCCACTCCCAGCCCCTTAGCACTTATGGGTGGCTCTGGGGATCGAAGGACGGATGGTGACAGCAGTTCAGCTGCCCCTCCTCCACCCAGCAGCATGAGGACGGTGAGAGATGAAGTGGAAAGGGAGGATGAGGCTCAGATACAGCACCTTATTTAACCAGGATATCAATATTAGACAACACTGGCATGCTACGCAGGACAGTAGCCCCACCATCTAGTAGTCCAAATGCCACAGGGATGCGTGTGGGACTCCGTAACACAATGGAAAGTGCAGCAATGACAGCAGAGTAGCAAGGTCCTAGGCTGCAGCAAGTAAGGGCTTTTTCAAATAGGGCAGCTGTAAGCACAGAAATAATGGAAAAAAGGTACTTACCTTCAAAAGGCCCCCCAGATGCAGGCCTCACCAGCAAAATACCCTTGTCTCCACTGCCAACCGTTAAATGAGTCTAGGAAGGGGTGGATCCTGGCTCCACCCCTTCTGGTCACCCAAGTTCATTGCATGCACCTGAGCTCCCCTGGGTTGGCCCTGCCTTCCCACCAGGTTCTCCATCACTGGTTCAGGCCATGACTTAGCATTTCCACTACAGACCCATAGGTTCTTGCACTCAGGTTTCCACTAGCCAGCAAAAATGGGCATGCACAAGTGAGCTTTCTGCCTTTTGGCTCCCAGATCTGCTCACACCCCAGATGAGCACAACAGCATGTTGGCTTCAGGCAAAGTCTTAAGACAGGCATGTTTTGCTGCAGTAAGTTGATGGCTTACACTGACATGCACTGGAGCTGGCTGTAGTTCTTGACTACTGCAGAAACACTGTTTGAATGAGAAATTTGAATTTTGCCCTAAATCTGCACAGAAGAGAGTGCAGGTCAAAGTTGCACTCCTAGACAGGTGTAGATGCCCTCCTGTGTGTGATGCCCCTAGGATGCAGATTGTTGTCAGCTGCTGATCTCACTGCATGGGGACCCCAGCCCCACACTTAAATATCATGTGGAAGTCCAGAGGCCAATGGAGGTATCTAGGAGCCACTGAAAAGCATCTGAAATCCACCCATGCCTGCCCTGAAGCATCTGTGTAAGCCCCTTTTGAGAAGGATTTTGCTAATGCAGAGGGATTACACCAACAGCTCTCTTGTGCCGCACTGCTTAGTTTGGGATGTTTGACCAGTAAATCAATCAGCCTCAATCCAACCCTGAGGAGCAGATAAATGTGTCTTGCTTTTATTATGAAGATTGGGAAACTGAGGCACAGAGGGATTTAAGTGGCTTTAAGAGAAGAATAAACGGAAGAGAATCTCTGAGTATTTCAGGTGCAGGGAGAGGGACTGACTGAATGCAAACCTCCCGGGCACCAGCCACCAGGTCAAGCCTCTCTCCTCCAGCAGATGAGGCTCCTCATCTCTGCATAGCTGCTTGAACACACAGTCCAGCTTTTGGTTCTCCTTGTGAGCTGGGCTGAGTCATAGGCACGTGGGCAGAGGGCTGCTGGACAAGGACACGTGGACAGACAGAGACAGACAGACAGGAGAGCAAAACTCCAGCTGGGGTGGGGAAAGAAGGCAAGGTTTTAAGACAGTGGCTGGGCCCTCAGGACTGAGAGCTCATCCATATTTCAAGTACCAGTTAGACAAACAAAACAAGAACCAGAGAGGCAAGCAAGGAGCCCGTTTGTCATATCAAAAGGGGTTTCAGTGGTACCTTCCTTGCCCTCCTGTCCCCTTGAAGTTTGTAGCTGGAGGGGGGAGAAGGGACAGCTCCCTCTCTAGCCGAATGGCTCCTGCCACAGCTGGAGACGGCCTGTGTGTAATTAACCTCCAAGCCAATCCCCCAGCGGTGGCTGCCAGGCAGATCAAAGAACTCACACATCTTTGTCTGAAATCGGCAGCCAAGGGGAGCTGGGAGGAAAGCAGAGTAGGGGTGGGAGAGGGAGCGAGAGAGCGCGTGTGTGCTCCTAATTGATAAAAAGGGAAGAGCGTCTTCCTCCGAGAGATCTCCAGCCCCATCAAAATGCAGGAGAAGAAGAGGAGAAAAAGAAAAAAGGGTTTCCTTTTCCTTACAGGAGCATGCCAAAATCTAAATACTTTCAGCAGAAGAGGTGGTCAGTGCTATGGGGTCAGCCCTAGGCAGGGGTGGAAGGAGAGGGTGTCGTTGGCTGTAGGATTGCTCCTTTTTGGCAGCATTGAGCCAGGACATTGTCTTCCACTTCTGCCTGAGGTGGGAGCATGCAGGGGCTCATTGAGTTTTGCTGGGGGATCCTTGGAGAGGCAAGGATCTGCTGGAGCACGCAAAGGATCTGCCTTGCCTTCTCTTGCAGCACCAGAAAAAAGAGAGATGAAAACCAGCACAAGCTACATCTAGCCTTGTGTGCTCTGACATGGGGCTTGGCCAATTCGTTAACCCTCCAGCTGTGTTTTCCAGACCATATGCACTGGGGTCATAAGCAGGTGACTTGGCCACTGATTAGATCTCAGCCTTTGGTTGCACGAGCTGACCAGGATGATAGGAAGTGCCAGTCCCGGCACGAGGAGCTGCCAGATGTGGCAGACAATAGTGTGAAAAAAAAAAATGACAGAAGAAAAACAGCTCTGTGAGGGACAGCTGGATTTTAAAGGAGGTTGAAGGGAGTTGGCATGAGAAACGCTAACTTTGCAGATAACTGAAGGGGAGAACTGAGTGTGACTCATGACAAGAACTACAGCCTCCCCCTGGACCAGCGGAGAGTGCTGCCCAAAGCTGCTTCGCCCATCCTGAATCAGATACACAGGATGGATGAAAACAACTACCTGCCAAAGGGACTGTTCTTTTTCATCAGTCGCAGTGAAAACCCAGACTTCTCACCACCACAAGGCTAAAATTGGAAGATACGTTAATATTTTCTACACTGGAGACCATGAGGCTCGTTGGGAACTGAGTCCAACAGTTTATGTTTGGCTGAAGCAAAATGTTCATAAATAGAATATTCCTTGATCCATAATATTCAGTGAAAATTAGCCTTCAGGGTTTTATCAAGAAAAGACAAGTCCACTCCATTGTATAGAGGTAAAAATGTAGAAATCTCCTTGTGGTCACCCCTCAAGTGCAGGAAAGGTCTACGGCCATGGGGATCCTTGGGTGGTGCATACAATTGCCCCAGTAACTGCTCAAACTATTACTCACTTTTATTTTGCTCTATGCAAAGTCTCATTTGGGAATAAAGATTCCTGGTTTGTTTAAATTCATATTTTTAAAATTGCACTGAACAAATGGGTTGAAGCAAAAATTTTGGTTACTTACAGTAATGCAAATTGCAGTGAGCACCAGCCTAGCATCAGTGTGTTTCAGGCAAGTAAAAGTCAGCTCATGAAGGAGGAGATGCCAGGTTTATCATTTTAGTTGCTCACGGTTTCCACAGTTGTAAGTCTCATTGAAGAAGCCTCCTGTTTATCTTTGTTTTGCTTTTAATTTGAGAAGACAAGTCAAAAGAGAAACTCACGGGTGATCAGGCGATGCAGTATTTAGATTGTCAACATGGGTGTAAGTAACTGAGAAGGGAAGCAGCAGCAGTTGTTTATAGATACTGTGCTCTGGCAATATGCAAAGAACCTTCAAAGGGACAGCATGACCTGATAAAAGAGCATATTAAAACTGGGCAACGTCAGGTTACGTGCACAATGTGTTAATCAGAAGCCTTCCACTCCTGGACTGTCGCAGCCAATACTGAGGAAGAGACTGCCAACACTTTCTAACACCATTCCCTTTAAAACATAAAAAGCTTCAGTCTGAAGATTACGCAGCCTTTACCCCTTGGATCTGAAGAGAAATGGAGCCTGAAACAAGAAGACATTGCTCATAGAAATACACAAACCCTCTGCACCTTCCTGTTATGAGCTCAGTTTGGGGACAGGATCCCTCCTTCCAGTGCTTTGCTTTTCAGCTGGAGAAACTAGCATGCTTATTCTTCTTGTGTCTATCTATTCTTCTTGTGGAAGTGGACCAAAAATGCCACTGATGCACTCTCAAGGTGCGTGATTGGATGGTACTTGCTGTCTGGTTTGACGTTGGCATCGAGGAGCACATGTCAGCTGGCTGGTATTGGACCAAAATCTTGCTTGGAGCCAGAGGAAAAGGCATTTACCAGCTCAGCGCTCTCCAAAGTGTGATAGCTGGGCCTGGAGGTGCAGTTTTCTAGTTTCAAATGGTAGAGCTTCAGTGTTCAGCCCATGGGCCAAGGGAAAGCTCATAGGTGGGATAAGGGACTTCAGACTGAGCTTGGTTCAGCTGTGCTTCCAGCATCTGCAGGATGCAGTGAGTGATGTAAGATGGATAGCAGAAATAATCACTATCCGGTTTAGCCATAAGACTTCCACAGATCATGCTTTCACCTTCAAAAATATTTTTTTGACTTGCTCAGGTTTAGGTTAAGCTAATGCTCTTGTTCCTTTCAGTCCAGAGCAGCTAATAAGGCTGTGTCCATGCTGCCTTTCCAAACACTCCCCTCATTCCCTCCTGTGCTCACCCTGTTGGTATCTCAACCTTACTCAGTTATATTGCAATAATATATACCATAAGGCTTTTCTAACCCTGAGATTTCCCTCAGGCAGATTTTGTAAAGTATCCATTTAAAAAGATATTAATGAAAGAACTTTTACTTAATTAGAGCCAATTATTGACTTACCCATATGCTCAGCAATGCTCACTCACTGACTGGTATACAATGATTGGATTTCCCATCTTACCATCTGACTCCGAGCAAGGATTTCAGATATGAGCTGGCTCTCTGCATCCTGCTGTTACATGGTGAGCAGCCAGGCTTGGGGAGAGCCAGTAGCTCATGGCTACAAGTAGCCCATGGCTGAGCTCTTCATTAGATGGACAAGAGCCCAGTAAGAGCAGTTTTTGCAGATTCTGGAGTTTAAGGTCACGGATTTGTTGCTTTATGGTCAATTTACAGTACCATCACAATGAAACTTCATAATGAACTTGAATACAACTCATTTTTGAAGACATGTCTGTGGAGGACAGGTCCACCAAGAGGCAAAATGATAGCAGCAGATAAGTCTGGGGAGGGGTGGGGGTTGTTTATTTTGTCGAAATAGCTTTTATACCTTAAAACAGCAAATTCCAGGGCTTCCTTCCTACCTGCAACATGGACTTGTTTCAGCTGTTCATTTTGGTCCCTTCTTCTCAGAAAGAAGGTTCATGCTCAGTGTCTCATTTTGTGGTTTCTGGTATAAAAGAGGGTTTAGAGGTATTTCTCAGGCCTGATTCACAAGCCTCGCCTTCCTGTCCAGTCTGAGTGCCACCTCCCTCACCCAGCCTGAGGGCTCAGCACCCATCTGCACAGCCACAGCTCAGACCCCATCCCTGCTGGATTCCACCACGCTGCCTGGAAGAGGATCCTTGCTCCCACCCTTTTGTAGCAGCACCCTAAGCCCTGCCATGAATCCAGCCCTTTGTTTCAACCACTCATGCCTGAAAAGAGATGAAAGATGCTCCAAGAAAACAAGTTGCTCCGCAAGCAGAGGTACTAATGAAGCCCAATTCCCCACAGGTTTGCCTCTTGTAGTTGGCTTCTCTGATGTCTGGAGTGGCGTGGACTCAGACTCGAAGCTGCCCCACACCCAGAGCTTTCCCAGCAGCTGGATTCTCCAGTGTCTCATTAAGGCTGAACACGTGCTGCAGGCTTGCCTTATCTCAGGCTGGCTGTAGGGTTGTGGTGCTACATCCGATTGCTTTTTTTTCATCTTTTAGACCACTTCTACCAACCACAGTTAAACACAGTTGAAGGTGACCAACAAGTTAATGTATCACAGGGTGTAAAGATAAGTGGCGTGTGCACACACCACAACCATTACGTACCTGCCCCCTCTCCACCCCCCCGCCCCGTTTTCCTTTGGAAAACAGACTGAAATAAGATTTCTGTTTACAGCTAACACAAACTTACAAGTGATTCCTGTTTCTGGCTGGCCTAAGACCAAACAGAAACAAGTTTTCAGTGCTGTCCATGACATTAAGATGTAAACAAGCTCAAAGCATGGTCCTATTTCTCCTTCCACCCTTGGCAGGGGCTGCAGCTCTAGCAAGTCATAAAGATTCCCAGACCTCCATCTCAACTCCAGCAACTGGAACAGGCAGGAAGGGTCCTCTGTATGCACCTTGTCCAGTCCTCCTGCTCCAACACAGCCAGCTAGAGCCGTTTCCCAGGACCACTTCCAACAAGCAGTAAAACACAAGCACGGACTTAGAATGGATGAAGGTAGTGATATGAGGGCACAAGTGTGTGAGGGTGTTTGCACACGCCAGCTTGCATGATCCAAGCTGATTTTCATCCATATCCCTTATGCTATGGAAGCTGCAAAGCTGGTATAGGTCTAACAAGCTCCACAGTGCTCCGAGACATTACTTGGTGCAGACTAGTGGGAAATCGCTGCTGAAGTGCAAAGCTGACTGAATCATCTGGTGAGAAAATAGAAGTGCACATTGCTTTTAGCAGTAGTCTCAGTTGTACTGGAGGGCTGTATCCATTGCTGGTGCAGAGAAACGTGGCTGATGTGTATGGTGTGTGCAGATCAGGAGAGAGCTCACTGTCACAGACAGCAATGGTGGGATGTTGCCCTTCCACGAGGGAGGAAGGAATCAGTATCAAAATCAATAGCTCTTCTCTGGGAGGAGAATTATCTAAGCAAGGAGAAGTGGTTCCCTTGCAGCTGGTTGATTTTGGTAATCCATTATTCATGCTTGAGTTACAGGCCCCATAGAAGATGCTTGGCACTCTCAAAGGTCATGTTGGTATAAGAGCACATTAATTGTTTCCAAACATTTCACCCTGCAGTACCTTTGCCATGGCCAGGGGAGTTAGTATGGCAATTCTTGATAGCTTTCCTCCACCGTTTCTATCAAGACCTCCAAGAAAGAAGCCTTTTGCAATATACTGTGAAAAAATCTTGATATCAGGGCAAAGATCAAGCCCCTTTGGGGCTGCATTTCTATCATAACCATCAAAGATGAAAATGCTGGGCAGAATTTTGTTTTCTTTGATCCAGACTCAACAGTCCAGAGATCTAGTATTCATGGAGATTCAAAGCAAGTGGGTAAAGCCATCAGACATCATTTATTTCTATAATTTTGAAATTAACTTTCCGAAGAACATCCCAAGTCTTCTGAGAGCAGCTGTATCACAGAACAAAATATGTCAGAACCAAAATCCCAAACCCAGATCCAGCTTCAAATCTGAAGTCTGCAGCTGAAACCAATCTTTAAAACTGGCCAGCTCCAAAGAGCCTGAGCTCTAAGAAAGGTTATCTGAAATTCAGTTGAGAAAGAGATGATAGGACCTCAAAGGAGCCCTTGGCTAATAAATAAATAAGTGAAATCAGTCAATAGTCTAAGGAACTCTTTTGGTCAAGCCTGAAGCTGTGTCATAGTACTAGAGAAGTTCTTCACTATGTTTTATGGTAGTGAAAATTCACCCTAAGCTCTAAGACTTGGGATAGGACAGAAAATAGATGCTCTTCTATTCACCAGCACAATATTTTCCTGCAGTCATTCATCTCCTTCTTCTTAGCAAGTGGAGGAGAAGAAGATTTGATTTAGTACTGAAGCCACACACAGAACAAGTGCTTCATCCAGCAGGAACACCAAACACTTGGTGAGCCACCAGCTAAATGAATGCTGCTCTACAATGAGATTGCATCATGAGGCAGGAGCCTCTTGTACATAATTAACTAAGAGGCAGGCATTTGAAGTATTCAGGGCCTCAGATGGGCAGATATTCAGGTGTCTGATGAGCACTGCGCTGAGACAACAGACCCTTGTTCAATATGCTCATGAGATCAGTTTCTTTATATGGCTTCTATTTTCCATAAAATGTGCAGGATCACAGAATCATCAAGATCTGTATATTCCTGCCAAATCTGTGAGATTGGCCTGTAGGAATAGCTGTTACCATGGTGGAGCAGGGAGTTGTGCATGCACACAGAGAAGGCATCATGATGCAGGCAACAATTGTTCACAAAACTAGGATAAACTAGCAGGCTTATTGCAGAAATGCTTGCAAAGATGCAAATGCTTCACTCCCAAAGCACACTTACAAGGTGTGTATTGCAGGGGCTAGACTTCAATTCAGGGTGTATGATCATTGCTCTGACCAGCACTCCTTTACGCAGTGAGGCTAAGTCCCTCATCCTGTTCCAGCTGAAAAGAGGGACATACCAGCTAAGCCCTGGTGGAAATTTCATTTCAGACAAAGTGGGGGCCAGCTGATTTATTTCAGAAGGCCAAAGGCTGACATTTGAGAGCCTCCCTGCACACACCTCCAAATGGTGGAAGACAGGACTAGGGAAAATGGAGATGCAGTAAGGACTTGCACCACTGTAGAGCTTCTAGGACTTATTCCATCTATAGTGCAGCCTGAAACTCTCTCTTGAATTAAACTACACCTCACCTCTTCCATAACTGTTTCCAATATGCCAGGAGCCATCTCACTCCCTCCTTAGCCAAGAAAGCAAAGTCTGTGCAGTGCAGCATCCTACTTCTGTATCACGTTGGGCAACAAGCAATGGGCAAATCAGCCAGCAATGAGCTAGACATGCACAGGAGGTGGGCAAGGGCACCTGTGGGAGATGCTGAGGAATGGTGAGACAGACACTTACCTGGGGCAAGGGGTTTACAACCTTCAAAATAAAGGATAAGCTTTCTGAGACCTCCATCCCGCTCCATTTGTCAGGGTTTTATTAGGTCAGTAAATTCCCTCTCTGAAAAAACTTCGGACGAATTTCATCTCCATTAGCATTTCATGCTTTATGCTGAAGCCTTTGCCTAGTGTTTTCTCTAGGAAGCACAGAATGGACTCTGTCTATGGAATCCATACAGGATGGGGAGACAATCTGATTGCCTTTTTTTCTTTCTTTTTCCCTTTTTTCTTTTTCCCTGATGGAGAAATAGAGAAGACAGCTGAGCAGCTGAGAGTAGCTGCTAGCATACTGCATGAGCAAGTGGGATCATCACCATTTTACCAGAGGAGCTGGTCACTATGCTCAGAAAAATGCTCTTATCGATAGCTGAATACACTCAAGCCAGCATATAAATGACTCACATTAGTGTCTCTATTGCCCCCGCACCATGTCATGAGGTCACCTATTGCACATGTTAATGACCCCTAGGGTGAGAGAGTGGTTTCTGGTGTCTAGCCCACACTTCTCTTTATTCAGTCCCTGTGCATGCCCCAGGTTTTCGCCTTTGTCACTTATTTTATTCTGAATCCAAACACGGCCACACAATGCACTTGACCTTTGCCCTGGAGGGAACACACTTGGGATGAAGGAAGAATTCACTCTTTCTTCCTTTCTAATTCTAGTTGTTACTATACCATTGCGGACAAATCCCCACTTACACAATAGAAATCGAGTCGTCTGTTCTCACTAGTTCTGGGACATCAACAGGGGTTCCTCCTCCTGCCACAGACGGCCCAGCTTCTGCCTGCATCTGGTTTTCACATTCCACATTCATCCCCATTAACCCTTGTCATGGTGTGGCAGCAGAAGGGATGAGTGGGCTACAGATATAAGGCATGGGGGACATCCAGCAAATGGCCATCTTATCCCATTTCCTCAACAGCCTTGACTCCTCTTCCTTTAAACTATACAATTAATCAAATATCCGCATTCACTGTGATTTCCTTTCTGTCCAGAAGTTGATTCTGTCCCGGGAAGATATGAACAACCCTTGCTTCCATGTTTGGAGCTGCTACCTGGATCCCCAGGGCACCTTCTGTGCTCTCCTTTGGGTCACACCCTGACATGCTTGGAAAAAAGGCAGTCATTTCACTGAAGCATGCCAGAGCTCCTCCAGGATGCTGCTGCTCTGCCTTGAGCTGAAAAGTGAAAGCAATGGACTAGATGATGATGCTTAATTGGCTTAAATACCTGCAAGCTGGTCCAGGAACGGAAGCCAAGTAGAAGGCTTCAAGTTGGTGTTTCAGTGTTTCTAACATTTCAAATACAGACCAAGATAAGGGGAGAAAGAAAATACGTATAGTGGTTTTCCTCATACCCTCTTTTAGGTTTTATCAGCTTTTCAAAATGCACTGAAACCTCCTGGTTTCCTTTCTAGCGGGACACTCCTCCCTGATTTCATGGACAGAGCTGGATTAGACCAGCTTTTCCACAACATTGCTCTTAATTCTTTAAGAGCAATAATTAAGAGCTGTAATTTGTACAGAGTCTATGTACCTGTCCCACGACAGATTCATGTTTTCTCACTGAGCATATCTGCAGAACCCCTGTGGTGGGACAGGAACCTGCTCTCAGAAATCTCATCTGTACAGATTCAGACTTGCTACATCCAAGTCCCAGCTGCAACTTCAGAGCCTCATTTACTCCAAGTCATTTTCATATTAATGACTCCAGTAGGTAGCTGGACCTCAAATATTCTTGTAATTTATTTTGATAACTTTGTTGATTTACAGCCTTGAGGTTGCACAAATGGGCTTAGACTTATCTGTACCAAGGGAATCACAGATCCTGAGCACAGAGATGACTCCTAGACCAAAGAGCATGCCCCTAAATGTGCAAAAAAAAGGCAGCAGATGGAAGGACACTGATTTTTAAAAAGCTCAAAACACAGTGACACCTTGGTGAGCACACTAACAGTACAACCACTGTCACATCTCCTAAGGCGTCCAGGCAGAGAAGAGTTTGGGAAGGGTTGGCAAAAGGACTGGAAGGAAGTTGTGCAGATGTTCATGGGGAGAATTTCTAGGGAGTCACGTATCTCTGCAGATGGAGGGGTGGGTGGGCATCTACCTAATATCAGTCTGCACCTAGGGCCATTCCATCTGCACCACAACAGCTGATGAAGAGCCTTGCACGCTCCCTTTCTCAGCTGTCCATCACCTTCATGGGTCACCCCAAGGGAGACACAACTGGAGCCAAAACACTTAACCCTCTGAAAGACCAGTTCCTGTTTTCCCAGAGAACCAGAGAGCAGCCTCCTTCAGCTGCAAGCATTAATTCATCCTTTCTATTTTTTTTTTCTTCCTGTTGTGTTAACAGAGCATCTAATGTGACTAAATAGGACAACCTGCTCTCCCATCCACATGAAAAATAAATGATGTGCTTTCTCTTGACTACCTTCCCCCCAGTCCTGGCACTTTTCCCACCAGGCAGCCCTTGGACCTGATCTCCCTTGGGCAGACCTCATGGAGGGGCTGAGAACCTCCCCCAAGCAGAGCATGGTGGTGGGAGCCATTGGCTTGAGTCAGAGAAGAGTGGCGGAGGCAGGAGTTTGGGGGAGCCAGAGGGTGGGAAGTAGGAGGGAGGTGGTGTGTGTGTACGTGGGGGTGGAATCTATGTGCAGAAAGCAGCCAAGTGGCAGCTTACCCTGTTAAATATTAATCATCTCTGCTTCTGCAATTTCGGCAATGCGTCTAGGCCCACCACTGCTGAATATTTCATTAACACCACTCACTTCCAACTGCACTTCTCCCACTTTTCTTTCTCCCATAGACCCCTCTCCCATCTCTGCCCCACATCGCATTCCCCTACCATTGCCAGTCCCAGTTATGGCCGTGATGCCCATCCTCTAACCCTGCATTCTTTAACCCCAGTGGTGAGCACTAGCAAGGCCCTGGTCCATCCACAGCCCACTGATCATGGCGTCCTTGCAGAGAGAGAGCAGCTAGGCTGTTAAGGGGAAGGAAGATCATCAACTCCACTGGGAAAAAAATATAAGTGCGCATCAACAAGTCCGTGCTAAATAATACATGAGGCAGGTCAGGGCAGAAATGCTGACTCTGGGCTGGGAGCTTTTTAAACCAAGTAGTCTATGTTTCTTCATCACTGGCTTGCTCTGTGTGAGTACTTTTGGAGTGCAGTCATATGTGCTAGGGTGAGCTTTGTTGAGTCCGAGCAATTTTCACCTCAGGCTCCTAATTACAGCTTCCTCTTGCCTGCTTCTGGCCGCCAACAGAGGCCTACATGGTGTGCTTGGATGGCTGCAACTGGACAAGACGATGGCAGGAATTGGGATGAGAGAAGGATTGTGCAGGAGACACAAGGGCCCAGTAGGAAAATACAAAGTGACTGAAAGATGATGTGCTGGTGCTCTAATCCGGACTTGATGGGTCAGGTTTAACCCTGTATTCTCCCAAGACACAGGTACTTCTGACCTAATGCCAATGATGGTAGTGATGTCTGGGATGAGATTAAGTAGCATTGACCCTGGACTTCTACTGATTGTGGTTCAAAATGAAACTTGCCCTCCATGAGGTTGGTAAGAAATAAATACTCCGTCCCAGTATAGAGACCAAGAAAGCAAGGTTGGAAGTCTTTAGTCAAACAGATACCAAAACATTGGCTGAGAAGTGCGACAGTGACAGTGACATTTGGGAAGAGGAGAAAGTGTTAGCAAGGTCAACAAACTCCACCACAGGTGACGATGAGGACTTTATTCCACAGCTCCTCCTAGATCCTCCAAAGGGATTCATAGAATCCACAAACTTGCTCGAGCAGGCAGATTGGACTCCAGAGGTCACTCCCAACCCTTACAATTCTGTGATTCTATGATTCTGTGAATTACAGAATGGTTTGTGTTGGAAGGGACCTTAAATGTCATCTACTTCCTCCCCTGCCACGTGCAGGGACACTTTCTTCTTCCAGGTTGCTCAAATCCCCATCCAACCTGGCAATGAAGTCATTCATTCCATCCATTCCATTACAACCCAGTCTTGCCCTCCACAGAGCTAGTTAAGTTGTAGGACCAAGGAGAGAAGTGATATTTATTCTTCCTACCCCACATATGATAGGAGGAGAAGGGAGAGGAGAGGGAAGAACTGCCCCTGAACCACCTAGGCCATTACTTCTTCCCATTCAATTCAGGTTTAAATATTTGTAATATCCCATTGTAATTTTGATGAGGTGGGGGAAAAAAAAAGAAGTTGATCTGGGTCCAGACTGTCTCTTCCTATGATGCATACAGGTATCTAGCTGGTAGATGGAGATTTCTTACATGGGTGTTGTAATAGGAACAGATTCACAACCTCTTGCTCCAAGACACAGCAAACTAGTAAGAAAAAAAAGAGCCTGACATCCTTAGGCAAGACAAGGAGGCTCTGGGACTCAGAAGCCCTTTTTCAAGGAATTATCAACCAAAGGCCGAAAACAAACATGCCTTATTGAACTTCGTCATCTTAATTAACTGAACAGACTAAAAGAAAAAAAGTAAGGTGGGAAGGGTATTGGCCGTGGAGGAGCTGGTCATGGTGGGATACCTCTGTTCTCACTGAATCAGCTGGGTGAGAATCTTTTAATCTGAATGGAACCCCTCTTCTTCCTAAAGCTTAATCAGCTACCATGGTATGTATACTGATGCCACTGCTGATTCTGTATGACAGTTAACTACCTACTTAGAGAAAGACACTCAGGCACTGGCCAGGCATTAGTCATTCCTCTTCCAGCTAGGGAAAGTGCAAATCCCAGGCAAATTTCAATGCTCTTATCTGTCAAGAACAAAAAATAAGATTTTGATCAATAGCTCGGGAATGCCTTAAGCCAATGCTGTGTTTGTTGCAAGAGAGGATTTTCTACACAGATCTCACTGGGGGATCAAGTTATTCCTTTTGTGTAATATATTAAATAAAATGTGCACTGGAGAAGTCACTTGGAAATATTGAATGAGATAACTTCATCTGATTAACGTAGCATGCTTTCTTTCCCCCTTTTTATTAAAAATTCACAAGGCTTCCCATCCCTTATCTCAATTAAGCAACTTGTTTGTCAGGATTATTTGTTACGCATTTTCATAAACATTTGATGAATTATATGCAAACATCTCACTAATGTATTAACAAGACTGAGGTTTTAATTACACAACACTCAAGGAAAACAGGCTTTAGGCTCCTCCAGAGAAGTTAATTGTGCTTCCTTATATGCCTGTGCATTGCAACAGAAATTTTCCTCTGGGGGAAATCACATTGCACTCCACAGTGGCAACGTATGGACACAGGCTCTGCTAGTACAAGCTGGTCCAGCGTCACTGAGTTCAACCACTTCATGAGCTTTTGCTGAAAGAATGCAACTTCAGCTCAAACAGTGAGAGTGAGGAGTTGGGAGGTGATACAGTCCATTTTATGCCAGTTCTTATGCGTTTGTCACACAGAGGTGGGATTTTCAAGGCACTGACTAACAAATTTGCATCAGAGTTATGCTTGGTCCCTCTCCTCAGACTTCTCTGTTTGAGGACCAGGAACGTCTCAGACCATCTGCTCTGCAAATTTGCTACACCCTGCCTGCTATACAGTTACTGTAGAGATCTACACACAACGGTCAGTAACTTCTGCAGATGATCAGGAGGTTGCACGGGGAGGTGGTGGAGTCACCAACTCTAGAGGTGTTCAAGGAAAGTGTAGATGTTGCATTGAGTGACGTGTCCACAGCAAGTCCAGCAGGCAATTTGGGTGAAGCTCAAAACCAGGCAAAGAAAAAGTGGTTGTCCAGATCCAACATGTCAAGAATTGAACAAGTGAAGCCTGAGATAGTGGTCTGACCAGGACATCATGGTCAATGTGTCTTGGAGTACCCAGACCTCATGCTGGTGATGTATTATTCCTTACTTTGCAATCCACCTGTATGCTGAGACTGATTAAAGAACTGTAGGTGGAAACCTGGACTTGTCCAAGTCAGTGTTTGCTGTTGTTATGGTGAGATCAGCTGCTTTGCTCCAACTCCAACCTGGGTTCTCTTCAATTTTTTGAGACTTGACAGCTGGCTGTTTGCAAGGAACACCCACAGTGTGGCAGTCCAATGTACATCCATATTGCCTTTCCAGTTGCCAGCGACAATCTAAGCAATGGGCCATCTGTGTGGAGGACACACATGGCCAGGGAGTCAGCCATTAAAACAGACATTAACCCATTTCTGTGCACGTATTCATTAGAGGTTCCAGCATCTGTCCAGCTCCCTGCTAAGATGTGGGCCCTTAGAAAACCTCAGCACTGAAGTTTTCCTTCTAAAAAAGCCCAAGTCAAAATGAAAATACTTTTGCCAAATTGTTTGATTTTGATTTCCATTGGATTTAGAGTATTTGAAATCCTAAGAGTAATTCAGAAATTTCAGAAACTGCACTATGATATTAAATATTAATTGTGGTCTAATACTTGGAACAGCGTTATTTGTTCAATATGATTTCTTTCTATTTCTGTTGGAACACCTCATGTCGCAACACTTGGTAGTACTAATGACAGGTTGGGACATACGATATGACAGTACAGCTGCCTATCATTTCTTCTATTCTCAACATCTTAAAAGCTTCTGGTTTTATTTTTCATTTTTTTCCTTTTATAAATTGGAGTATTTGCCGTGTTTGATATCCTTGTTTTAGCCAGGCAACAATTTCAGATTTTTTTTTTTCCTAAAATCAGCTGCTACTCTAATTAGTGCAGAGTCCTTATCTCTTTTTCTCTTTTGGAAGTATTAAAACATCAAGCTGTTTCATTAGACCACTGACTGTTACTGCCTTTGATTAATAAAATAAAGTCAGCATGTAATGCTAATTAAAGTATTAGCCATTCATTGTTGTGTCATTTATTTTGTGACATATAAACAATAACAGGTCTTACAGGATTTGCCCTAGACTTCACTCACTTCCTCTGCAGGTCTGCTATGATAGTTCATGCATTTAATTCAATCACATCATTAAATTGAAGGAGCAAAAATTTAATGATATTAAATAAAACAGGGGAAAAAATAATTTTGAGACTTGGATTGCCTGGAAGAGGATACTCCTTTATTCTGGGCACAGCAAAACCAAGTTTTGAAATGCCTGAATTTTTCTGCAAAAGAACAATGAGTTTTAACCATGCAGGTGCTGATCCCACCAGTTGTGCCTTTGGATGTCGCCATCCCTCCGATGGCCAGGAGCATGGATGGAGAGGGGATAACCCGTCCCTCTGTCCCCCTGGCTGCTTCTTGCTGGGAAGGCCAGCATCCCACCCAGGCATGAGCCATATTTTTCTTTCACACTCCCAAAGTGTACCCATGGTAGCCAGTGAATACAAATCAAGGCAGTAGCGTTAATATTCTCACTACATTTAAATCTAACGGGCTTTTTTAATATTCAGAATCAAAGGCACTTCATCACCAGTAGATTTTTTCATACTTTTTTTTTTTTAAGAGCCCTGTGTCTCATTCCGCTCTTCCTCCTCCTCTTTTATTTTATTTTATTTTGAGCCAGGCTAAACCACCAGGGAAGGGCCGTGCCTATAAACAGATGCCACTCACAGAGGGTTTGGGAGGCCTTCCCGTCATTAGATGCTGCTGAACTTTGAACCTGCGACTGGGAGGCTGCGTTGGCGGTGAGGAGGAGGAGGAGGAGGCAGCAGGGATGAGGCCGGGGCGAAGGATGGGGGGAGCTTGACGGGGTCTCTCTGGTGAATTGCTGGCCTGCCCAGCACAGGAACGCTCAGGACTTCAAATCCGCTCCAGTCACTTTGAAGCTTCTCTCTCTTAATCTCTCTTTCTCTCCCTCTCTCTCTTCGTCTTTTTCCCCCCTTGCATCTATGAATCATTCATGGCTTTTTTTTTTTTCCCCTCAGAGGTTCCTTAAAAAAAAAAGAAAGAGAAAGAAGAAAAAGGGAGAAAAAAATAAACACACACGCTCACACAAAGCCCTGTGTTTATGTTCCTATTGCTCCGCGTAGCTTATTATCACCAATGTTGAACAAATTACTTACACGATGTCTATGCTGTGCTGCCTTCCCTCAGAGTGATGATCGTGATGGGGCTGGTGATTTTGTTTTAAATGTTAATGTACAGTGGGGCAACACGTTCAATGTAAATACATGGTGAGCAGCATTTATGTGGTGCATTGAAAAGAGCTCGGCCCTAGCGCAGGAGTTAACCAGCACAGGGTGAATTTACACATAGATTGTCAAGAAGCCAGAGGAGGGATTTGGGTGTCAGAAACGCTTTTTTTGCTTTACAACAACCCACATGCTCCTCTGGACGGGGTTCAGTGATTTTTTGGGGGAGCGTGTAAGTTTCACTGCAGTAGTCGATGGGAATAATGGGATTTCTAGTCTTGAAAAATTTCTAGTCTAGGAAAAAATTCTTCTCAGAAAGAGTGGTGAGGCACTGGAAGAGGCTTAAGAAATGTGGAGATGTGTCAATGAGGGACAGGGTTAGTGGGCATGGTGGTAATGGGCTGATGGTTGGATTATGTGATCTTGGAGGTCTCTCCAACCTTAATGATTCTGTGAAAATCAAGATGGCTAGAGCCACCCCAAATCCTACTTGGGACCCATCTTGGAATTCTCTAGCATACACAAAGCCAAGCCAGGCCAGTGAGTGTGCTAACACATGCATAGTCTGACTTTGAGTACAAATCGGGTTGGCTGAAAACCCAGAGTCTCTATCAGGGTATGATAATGAGCCCAGCAAATGGGGATGCTTCACTCAGATAGTCAAGGGCTGGCTCAAGTATTGAGGTCCAGGTTGGGCAGAAAACAAAACAAGAAATAGCAAAGAGAATTTGCAGAGGGCTGGAGACCCTCCGTGGGAGGATGGTGGGACCAGAGATGATGAGCTTGGGCATTCACAAGGATGCAGCAGGGCTAGATGTGCTCAACTGATGCTGCTCACAGGTCTGAAGAACAAAAATGTATCAGATCTATCGGAAATAGCTGTCTTTCAGAAACACCACTATCTGTCTGAAGGCAGCAAACTAAACACAAATGCCTATCACAATCCTACAAGACTTGCTCATACCCCTGTATCTCATTCATGTCCCATACACTTCCCAACTCTGCTCTCTTTTATATATAATCCTCCCAGGTAACTAGTAATAGGATGAGAGGGAATGGCCTTCAGTTATGCCAGGGGAGGCTTAGATTGGATATTAGGAAAAATTTGTTCTTAGATAGAGCAGTAATGCAGTGGCACAGGCTGCCCAGGTAGGTGGTGGAGTCACTGTCCCTGAAGGTGTTCAGGGAGATATGGCACTGAGGGACATGGTTAGTGGGGATGGGTTGATGGTGGGACTTGATGATCTTAGAGATCTTTTCCAGTCTTAAAGATTCTTTGATTCTAAGGCCATGGATTGCTAATGAAATTATATTAAACTCATGGAGCCAAAGGAAATTTGTCATTTGGAAGGTGGGGAAGCTGAGGCAGGAAGGGTGGATATGGGTTGCCCAATACCACTGGGTGGCTAAAGGGGAGTCAGCTCTCCATCTCGGTGCCATTGCTGAGAAGCAAGGAATAGAGGCTTTACTGCATTTGGAAAGAAATTCAGTGAGTATACTCGGCTTTCCTGAGCTCCTGGAAGACCTAGACAGACTGATGTGGGGTTAATGCCACTGGATTGGGATTTTAAAATGCAGGGGGCTTTGTGCAACACTTCTTCCACCCCCAAAAATTGGACTTGGCAGCAGCTACGTCCTAATGCACTTAAGCATCCAGCTAACTTTGAGCTTTCTGCTTCTGAAGCTGGGGCAGTTTTGTAGATATTTGCTTAATGATGTCTCCAAAGGGCGAGAAGAGCACTCGCTGTCACTGTGTGCCTCCCCATCACTTTTACCACCCCAGAGGGTAGGTTGGTGTAGTCCCATTTCTAGAATGAAGCCCAGTCTAGGTTAAGTGGTTTATCCATTCTGACACAGGGAATCCATGGATGAGACAAGACTTGAACCCATATCCCCTACTCTGAGCACACCTCTGGGTCACAGGGGAAAGAGACTCTTACCAACCCCTGCAAATATCACCAAAGGCTTTTCATTTTTATTTTCTGAGTAACATAAGGACTCTTGCATTTCCACTCTGTTCAGACCTCAAAAGCAAAATCTTTTCCCAGCCCAGCAGAGCCAGCACTTTACACAGAGGTTTTATTAGATGAGATTTATGACCTATTTAATATGTCAAAAAATAAACAGCTTTGGTATTAATAATAAATATTTAGGGCTCATTCCAGCTGTTCATGCGCAGCTCTGCAATATACTATTTACCATTGATTTTTGTTTTCCAGGAAAATATTTCTACCAGTGCCATGTTTTGGATATCCCTTGTCTTTATTCTGTTTATTCTTTATGTGCAACAAAACACATTTTCTAAGATGTTTAGGGCAACAAGTTAACCTGCTGATATGGGACACCCTAAATGCTCCATCGCTGGAAGCTAGAAAAACATCAGAATGGTTGCTTCTAAATACACAATTTTCTTTTTCTTTTGCTGAAATAGAAGTGATTTACCTTTTTCAGCATCACCCTGAGACAGGGCTTAGGCTATATCTGCTGGACACCAGGGCTCACAAGGAGCACTGTGAGTGAGCTGCTGAGTCTGGGATCTGATCTGGACTCCAACAGCATCTTCCATCACTACACTAACATCTCCCCTTTTAACTCCCCAGCGGAGCCTGACCAACTGCTGGGAGCGACAACCCCGCAGCCCACACGAGCATCACTGGAGCGCTTTTAATCGCAGCCTCCAAAGAGAAAGCCCTGCTCTTCCCCAGCCATCTGCCAGCGCCCGCTCCGATTGCTGGACGCAGCGACGGAGGGACGGATGGACAGAGCCTCCCGCTGCGGGCAGAGCGGGGCACCAGCTGCACAGCCTGGGAGCACTGGGGGGAGGGAGAACAAAAGTGCTGTTTGTCTTCGCCCCAGAAATTGGCAAAAAAGGCTTTTTGAGGTATTCAGGAAGATTAAAAAAAACTAATTTTCTTAGACTTACTTATATCAGGGCTAGGCTCACAGCTCCAGCATTGTATTTTCCAGAGATACTGATGCTCAAAGAAGACGCAGGCAAAAAACAGCTTCCAGCATCCATGCCTTGGGAGATAAAACCACATCAGAGGGAGAACATGCATGGGTTTAAACACCAGAATTAAGGGGACACTCCTCAGACTTACCCACTCCTTGTAGAGAGCCAGTAAATACACGAACAGCACGTGTAAAAGCATTAGATCTTCCCAAGCTATTGATTTCTGACTTTCATTCCCCGACTCGTTAGCTTCGGATCAGGCAGCTTAATCCGACTTGATTCTCAGATCTGAGGCTGGAGGATTTGAATAAAAGTGGCCTCCCCAGCCCTAATGGGCAATCTGCATGCCTCCAGGGACCAGAGGATTGCTGGCAGCTTGTATGGCATCGGGAAGGAAATCCGTACCTGTGGGTCTGCCAGGGTGAGGAACCTCCCAGGCACAAGCGGGGTCAAAGGCAGGCTTTGGAAGCGAAGCCTCAAGTTCAAGGGCAGAAGGGACCCTGAACTTGTCCGTTGGCTTCCAGAAGCCAACAAGTCCTGCTGGCACCCATCATGAGCAATTAGACATAGTTTTTTTGTTAATTTGCTCAAAAGAGAAGGAAATAGACCAAAATACAGCCTATTTCTTTCCGTTTCTGTGGAATACAGCTGTTTTAGACCAAGCCCAGACCCATAACCAAGTCTGCTGAACTTTCAGGCAAGTGGCATTCAGATGACTGGCTCTTTTCCTAAGTAATTAATTCCCACCCTTTGTGCTTCAGTTTCTCCATCCAAAAATGAGTTGCACCCATGGGTTCTCCGTTTGCTATGAGACCATGAGAACTGCCCCGTGAGGCTCATACTGCACATTTTGCATCAGCAAGCCATGTTCTTGCATGGCTCAGGGCCACCAAGCATGCCCACACCCGAGGCATGCTCTCACCCTACATGGGCACAAGGGAGATTTTGCCCAGAGAGGCAGTGGATGCCCCATCCCTGGAGACATTCAAGGTCAGGCTGGACCAGGCTCTGAGCACATGACTGAGCTGTAGGTGCTCCTGCTCATTGAAAGGGTGTTGGAGGGATGGCCATTAAGGGTCCCTTCCAACACAAATGATTCTATGACTTTCCTCCGCTCCTAGGTTTTAACCCAGCATCTGTGTAACTGATATCTATTAACTCAAACACTTCTGGATAAGGAGAAGCTGTTGTCCTCTCCCTCTATCCAGGAATATCTGCATCCCTTCCCCACCAGCTTTCAATTATTTAATTTTCCCCCTCCTGCCCCAGCATCTGAAAACCAAGCATCTTAAATACAAATCACCTCCAAATCATTACGTGCAGGACCTTTCAGCCCTCTTCAGAGCAGTGGGCTGTGAGTAATGAGCTCTGCTGAGAGTTTGCTGGATTTCACATACAACAGATGTAAAAGATGGGGCTGAAGGAGGGGGAGGGAAGGCAGGAGAAGGAAGGAAGGCTGCTTCAGCAGAGACAAAATATTTGGCACCTTTTCCTTCATCTGTAGCTGACAGAGAAGGTACAGGTCTCCTGGGACTGGATGGTGAAAAAACAAGTAAGGTACAACCTGAAATTTTAGCCCTGAGCCCACCAGGTGTTCAAATATCTCTCCGGTGTTGAGGTCCCACCCTGGACCTTGCCCCCAGGAGGCTTGGAACAAGTCCTAGTCCCCTTGGAGTTGTCCTCTCCCAGCTGCTGCAGCATGGGACAGGGAGAAGTGGCCGCAGATAGACTCCAGGCAGTGCAGAGATGGGCAATCCCTGAGCTCACCTCAGTAAGTCACCCCACCTGTCATGGATACCCCAGTGACTGGGTGCCTTTCACGCAACTTCTCCCTCTGATACAGAGTCATGTGGTTTGGATGAGGGCTAATGGTAGAAGAGAACTACCCTCCCCTTCCTGCCTGGGGAAAGGTAGGGATGGAGGTGAAGGGGGGGAGGAAAAAATGAGAGCAAACCCTTTTGCCACAGACTTCAAAGTCATCGTCAGCAGGAGCCTTCGAAACAGTTTAAGTACAAAATGAATTGTTTTAATATTTAATCAGGCTATAATAGGCCCAGAGATCCCAGTGGAGATAGTTTGCAGTAGAAAGGATGTCCAAACCGAGCATCCCCCACTCCAGAAGGGACAGTAGTCCTGTAGGAGCCCCAATCCCAATATGCAAGGACAAGCCCCTCTCCCTTCGACACTGCTCAGCACCTGGGACTGACTCCCACCTACTCATCTGATGTGGTCCAGGGGCCTTGGGATCATAACCACACACTTCCCCTAGAGGATAGCGATTTAATCCTCTGATAAGTTCAGAATAAGTTCCAGACCCGTCCCCTCACCATAACACCCTTCCAGGACAGTCACATCCCCTTCAGCTACCACATTCCCTTTCCCTGCAGCTTTGTGGGTGCAGATCCCTTTTTGACTCTTTGAACAGTCTAGTTCCATGGCCATCATTCAAGTCATGCTGGAGCTTCTCCAACTCATCCTGGGGCAGAGCTCAAACATATCTGCACATGGATGGTCTTCAAGGATGAAGACCAAACTGCATGAAGAACCAACACCAGCATTTACTGGCTTTGGAGGCTCCATAGCCCATCTCACCCTCTTCCTGTACATCGTTCCCTACTGTTCTACAGAGGAAAGGCACCCAAGGAAGATGCAATACCATCCAGAGCAAGTACCAACCTTCAGGAATAATAGATGCTAGTAATCCAAGCACAAAAACGTACAGGGTTTGATTTGTTTCCTCAAACACAAAAACTCTATAGGATTGGCACAACTAATGATGCTGTACAGCCCTGATTGCCATACTGCCTTGGAGAAGCCAGAGGACTGTAGAAGCCAGGCAGATGTGAGCTGGGCAAGTAGAGGAGAAGGTGTTGCCAACTGCTCTCAAATAACATCCTGGGGTCAGGCTGGGTCCAGGATTAAGTCCTCAAACCCAGTGTGGATATAAAGGGATAACAGGGCTTCCCTACAGACTGCCTGGATTATGGTGGCAGGATTGCTTTGGAGGCTGCTAGATTTGGAAGAGGAGAACATAGAAAAGCAGCCAGTCTCAGCATCCCTTGGAATAGGGACACATTCCTAAACTGCCCTGCACTGGCTTGGTCCCAGCATAGGAACCAAGCCAATTGGTGTCATCATCTCCAGAAGTGATGCTTGGAGAGCTCAGAGACAGCTCAAAATGCTCTCCATGCCCCCTCACAGCCAGAGGTCTGCAGCTTATCAGAGGAGGTTTTCCTTCAATAAAAAGCCCAGGACACAAAGGCAGGATTCAGCTCTGGTCCTGCTGCATGACCCCCAGTAGCAACACATGATGGTAGGGATGCCAAGGGACAGCTAGTACTGGAAAGTTGCTTTCAGTCACCAAGAGCACACAGACTGTACTGGTCCCCTCACTCTTGCTGGAACTGGAGCAACAACTTCTGGCTCTGGAGGGCAGCGCTCACTGTGCTTAGGGTTGCCTTGTCACCTGCAAGCCTCTTGGGTGCTCCAGGAATAGGCATCAAGGCTCAATTTTGCAGTTAGAGAGCAAGCATGGGGCCCTACAGTGGCCTTTCCAAGGTGCCCCAGAGGAAATGAGCCCCTAGTCAGATCACTCCCAGTTAGCTCTTCAGCATGATCCTTGTAGGAGAACTCAACAACATGCTCCATCAAGCAGCTGGAAATCTCCCGTTTAAATTATCCCAGTTTGGAAGGCTCACTTAAAAGACTGAGCATAGAATCAGCTCCTGTGCATCAGCTCTCAGCATGCAGCAAGCTCTGCTCTGGGTAGAAGCCGCTAGATATTCATACGAAAGCCACTAGCAGGCTTAGGATGTGATAAAGCAACCGCATTCTGACTAAAGCAGAGCTCTGCTCACTGTTACAGCTTTTTGAATCTTGCCACCACTATGGCAGCGAGTGATGGGTTCCACATACAGCAGTGGTCAGGTGGGAGCTAGCATCTGGTAGGGAAGTACAGGAAAGGGTGCTGCTTTCACCTCAAGCAGCTTTGGTGAGTGCATCTCAATGTGAGCTCATCACAGTGTGAGCAGTGTCATAGGCTCAGTCCCTGCCCTGTTGCTCAAGGCTGGAAGGACCTGCCACCACTTCTGCCTCCCAGCAGTGTCAGGCAAGTACATAGATGTGAAGAGTTTGTATTGAGATAGTCAATGACTTTACTACTTCCTACCTTGGCATATGAGCAGGTTATGCACTGCACTAGGAACTGGGATCCCTGCAGGCAGGAGAATCAGAGCGTAGCCACAGCGAGCAGCAGCATCCAGAAGGACCAGAGATGCTGGTGTAGCTCCATTATCTACTGCAGAAGTGACAAGGCCCCAGGAAAGCAGCGCTGCATAGGCATGCCGATAGCTACAATAGAAAGAGGCAGTTATGCATTTCCACTGCCTTCAGAAGAGGGATCTCAACTATCCAAAAATAAAACACCTTCCCCAGAAGGGGGGCCCGACTTACTATTTGCTACTTCTCGGGGAATCCCCAGAGTTATCCCACTGAGGGGCAGTCTGGTCAAGCCGTACAGGAGGCTGCTGTGAGAAGGATCCTGGGGAAAAATAAATAAGCTTAAAACCATTATCAATCAGGGTTATGCTTCCATTAGTGACCTAGAGAATCCTCTGCCCAGAAGCAGCCTTTGCCTCGCAGGTATCGAGTTACTGCAGTTTAGCGCTCAGTAACCTGCTGGATGTAATAAATAACTCTGGTGGTAGATTCGGGACCATTAAACATGTTGAGTTATTTTTACAGCATCTCGTATAGGAAGGAGGAGGCGGGGGGGGGGAAAGTATTCCAAACTCCATTGGCAGAAACGGAGCGACATCTTTAATCACTTTCCTACCAGCACCATCTTCTGGCCGACACCAGCCCCTCGCCCTGAGGCTGGGAGTGGGCAGCTGAGGCTGCAAGAGTGAGTTTACTCCTGGTGGCTTTGGTAGCACACACCGAACTGTGTGCCCAGTGCCCAACAGCATCAAGGTCACAGCAATCAGCTGCAGTGCAGGTCAGAGCCCCTCACGAACATTTCCCCAACATGCTGTTCAGGTTTGTAGCTCTGTGGTCCGAATTCCCCACTCTGGTAATGCTGGGAGGAGCCTTGGAGAAGCCAGCCAGAATGCCCAGGAATAACACTTCCACATGCTTGGCCAAGGGACACTTTGTCACCAGCAGGAGCCGAACATCAGGGCCGGGGCTGTTCCATGAGGACCTGCTTCTGACCCACAACAGCGCTCCTGTTATTTGCAAACTCTACTTTCAGACCACACAGCCCCGACACCAGATATTGCAAGGCAGCTATGCAATATCCCTAACCCTTCCCCAGACAGCCCTTCATCCAGGGATGGATGCTATTATCTCACCATTGTGCTTATTAAGGAAACAGGCTGTGAAGATGTGTTTCCATGGGGAAAAGCTCCTTCCCTCTTCTTGGGTAGAAGCCTCTCCTTTTCCCTGGGATGATCGCAGTGGCAGCAGCCCCAAAGCTCCACATGGCCACAAAGTCAGCCCCCAGGAGGTGGCAGCAGCCAGCAAGGAGCATACCCAGCCCTGACCAGGAATCAGACCTTGTCCCCTGCTCCTAGATCCACCGTGAACAAATCACACTACAACCCAAGAGACCAATGCAAGGTTTAAGCTGCCAACAGAACAACTGGTTTGACTTAATTTTTGCTTTCTAATCCTCTTAATTGGGAAAATCTATTTTGCCTCTCACTCCAGAGTGATTTTTCCCCAAGGTATACCCATTTCTTCCTGGCTTTCAGTAAGTTTTCCCATATCCTGCTGTCTACAGAAGCAAGTCCCCATGGGATCTTCCTTCCCACCTGCACACAGGTCTGTAACCACCATGGGTTCACTGCATCTCTGCCACCCAGCTCTCTCCAGTCAGAAAGTTGGCAGGGATCTGAACAAGGATGCAGATTAGCATTAGCATCTGTGATTAACTGTGCAATTAGCAGCCATTTCCTCCCCATTATCCCTGTTTGAGATGCTACATGTGTCAATTGTGAGTAAGAGGCCAAGAGCCAAGGAAGGAGGCTGGTTGTCAAAAAGAAGCCTGGCCTCATTTTTCTTCTTAAATCCCACAGAGGCAGGCTGTCCATCCCTTACCCCTCCACACCACGAGGCTGTGATGTTTCACTCATGGATCAGACAGGTCTGCCAAAAGGGACCTTCTCTGTCACCAGTGCTACCCAGTGACATGGGACACAAAGACTCTCTCTCCACCTCCTGCTTGTATTCCTGGTCACCACTGACCCTGGGAAAGGCCAAGAAACACTCCCTTATTTACAGCTCAGAAAACACAGTTTATTTTCTCTTCTACATCATTTTACCCTTCAGGAAGTCCATTCTTGGCAAGACCAAAAATAGCCACCTGAACAAGGTGGTGGCCAAAGCACTCAAGTTGGGGCCAAAACAAGCAGCGACAACCTCCAAATAGCTCCAGCAGCAACCCACATCCTAAAGGGGAGGGAAGGCCTCCTTGTTCATCCATCGCTCAGGTTCCCACCAAGAAGGAGTTTTTCCCACTTCATGGGAAAGGGAGAGCAGGAGTCATCCCACATTCTGTCCTTTGACTTGGTGCCTGGTGTTCCTGGCACAGCAGTTGATCCCTGAGGGGCCCAACCATGCTCTGTGCACTTTCCAGACCTGCTGTCCTTCAGCTCAGTGTTACATTCAGAAGGCTTTACTTTCATCCCTCCCTCCCTCCCAGCCTCATCACTTTGCCAAGGACATCCCCACAAGGGTCCTCTGCCAGTTCCTTCATGGCTCCTCAGCATAAATATCAAGTTGGTGCAGACACTCTGAATGACATGAGCAATAGCAGCAACCACTTTCAGCTTCTCACCATGCCCATGCAGGGAACACATGCTTGAACTAAACAGCTGTCACTTTGGAGCAGCAGCTGATAGCAGGTGAAGACTCCTGAGTGCCTCACCCACAGTAGGAATCTAAGGGCCCACTTAATCCTAGCGCCAGCTGCCACAGGTGCTAGCAGGTCTTATGTACACCAGCTTGGACTGGTTATTCTCTTCGGAAATTCTGAACACCACCTGTTCTGGCTTTGGTACAAAGTGATGCTTTTTTCTTTTTTCTTTTAATCCCTGTCAACTTCTTTGGATATGCCTGATCTTGGTTTGGGATCTAAGGAGCCTGATGCTACGGTATCACATTCATGAGTTAGGGAGAGAAAGGCATGAGCAGAAAGGCCAAATACTTACAGCTATGATTGGGTTGTGGGCAGCCACCCAGGAGACCCTGGCTGAGCATGAGGCTGGACCAGATTGTCTCCAGAGATCTCTTCCAATCTCAATTATTATTGAGATGGCAATTATGACATGAGAGGCATCCATGCCACGGCAGGACACCAGAGAAAAGCAGTTTCTAAGAAGGCAAGAAGAGAAGAAAGGCAAACAGAGTTGTAACACGGCTTCACCACTGCTCATACCCCACGTGTGGACACTCTCCCAGTACACCACATATCAACGCACTATATAGACATCAGAACTTACAGCAGTCCAAGTCCATCTGTGCCAACGACCTCATATCTCATATCTCTCTGTACAGACAAGGCAGGATATGAGCAAACCAGTAGCTCTGAAAGAAGTTACACTCCGGATAAATGTTCTGGAGAATGAACTAATGAATTCCAAAAAGTCTTTTCTTCTCTCCAGTTCACTGACACATCAAAGCAAGATGCTCATGCCCTGCCAACAAAGCTGAGATAACCCTTACAGACCACTGCACTTTCAAGGAGGGCTTGGGGTGACATTATTTCACTTGAGCTCTGGCTTCTGCATTTTTCCTTCCCATCACATGGCTGTGGCCCACTGAGGTGCTTCGGCTCATTCCCTTATTTTGCCCCAAAGCTCCCAGCTGCTCCTACAAGAGAGCTGATGCAAAACAAGATGTTCAGCAGCATTACTGGAGAACACAGTAAGAATCATGAAAAACCACTTAATTACTGTAACAAAAGCTGAAGAGACACTGACCAAGCAGATTTGAGCTTGGCAATATCTTCCTTAACCCTTGGGGCTGCTGACAGAAAGGGTTCTGGGCAGAGAGATCCCGGTTTGGGCTCTCTGTGTTTTAGAGCAGAAGGTTAATTAGGTAGCAGGGTAATGAGGAATCATTAAGTCTGCCCGCACCATGCTGTTAGCATAACAAGAGCAGACCAAGAAGGGTAAAGTTTGAATTCTTGTTTTCCCATTGCCTTCAATTAACCTTTCAGTGCTTTTGCAGCACTCCAGGCCCCAGAGATGGGTTCTGGGTGCCTCTCAGAGGCTGTTAATTAGCAGGACGCAGAGATAAACTTTTAAGTAACTGGCGTGATCACAGTGCCCTTTGGCCACAAAAAAATAAACAGGAAGGACCCACCTTACCCTTGGCACAATACCACTGCTCCATCATAGTCTAGGAGGGTGAATTAGACTCCTAGGTTTTCATTCAAATTATTATCCTACACTAGCTTTCTATTCCTGAAATAGGAAGAGCCAGGAGCTCTTCTCAGCCCAGAGGACCTCCACCACAGAGGTGTTCTGCATCTTGCAGCATGGATGGTGCAGGATGCCAAAAACTGGAGGATGGGTGGTTTGCAGGCAGGAAAAGGCGCATATAACTTTATTTCAAGCACAGATAATTGTTTGTCTGTGGGCCTTCTTGAGTCTGGGGATTGCCTACAGGACAGTTCACTGCTGCTGAGCTACCCTTAATTAAGGAGCAAGGTTAGGATCTTAACTTAGATACTGAAAGCTAAGCGATGTCAATGACAATTATCACAGAATGGCTTAGGTTAGAAGAGGTATTAAAGATCATCAAGCTTCAACCTCCTTGCTGTGCGCTGGTTACCAGCCACTAGATCAGGCTGCCCAGGGCTCCATCCAACCTGGCCTAGAACATCTGCGGGACATATCTGAATAGCAAACATCCCAGGGAGTCATGGTGTGAAAGCTCTTATCTACCACATGGTGAGAACTGCCTGGACATGACTGGAAAGTGTGTTGGAGGATGCAACTATACGGGATGGAAAACAGGCACCTAGCTGAAGAGTTTCAGTTGAGCACACTTATGTCTCAAACTGAAGCAGAATCCAGCATCAGTCACTTGTCAAAAACAAATTCATATAGGAATGTATTAAATATAGTACAGCACACAAGATAGAGGAAAGATTTCTCCCTACTCAGCTTCAGCAAAACCTCACCCAACTCTGGAAATCAGAGTGTAAGGAAAGATAGATGGGGATTTACAGCAAAGAGACAAAAGAGGCTGGAAAGTCCAGGCCTTTTCATTTCTTTGATAAGACTCCTGGCTCAGTGTAAGAAGAAAATATTTGTTTTCTATAGCTGTTTTTTTGCAGCACCAAGACACCCTTTTGCCACTTGATCTTCACATTATCTGCTTTGTGTCTCTCTGTTGACACTCTGTTCTTCTCCCAGCTTTGGTCTACATCCAGATCAGTGGCAAGACTCCCATAGCATCCCAGTTCTCCAGATGAGCTCCTTCCTTTGCAGAGGCTGTCAACTCCCTGACAGGAGGTTGTAGCGAGTTGGGTGTCAGCCTCTTCTCCCAGGTAACAGTGACAGTACAAGAGGTAATGGCCTTAAGTGGAGCCAGGGGAGGTTCAGGTTGGTTATTAGGAAAAATGTCTTCTCCAAAAGAGCGGTGAGGGATTGGCACAGGCTGCACAGGGAGATGGTGGAGTCACCATCCCTGGAGGTGTTCAAGAAAAGGGTCCATGTAGCACTGATGGACATAGTTCAGAGACGTCGCAGGCATGTATTGACAGTTGGAATAAGATGATCTTAGACTTCTTTTCCAACCCTACTGATTCTACGATTCTAACAGAGTACACGTAGTTCACACCTGCCAGCAAACTAGTGTTTTCAGGGCCCATGGTGCACTGAGAGGTGAAAAGACATCTCAGCATAAAGGGACCTTGATCACTATGCGCTAAGCAGATTAACAGACATAATCAGTGACTGACAGTATGTTACTTTTCTGTCTCAAATCTCAGACATTTATGAGTGTCAAATGAGAAGCATCCACAAGAAAAGCCTTCTCCTCATCACTTCACAGTAGAGAGAAACATGGAGCCCTCCAAAACAAACAAACAAAAAAAAAAAAACATGATTTCCTTCTCTAACTCTCCTTGTGGAGAGTTAAAGGACCAGAGACAGGCTTCCCAAGACAGGATGTCTCCAGTGTCACCACCCTCTCAGCTCCACCAATCCAGCTGCATGGCCTGTGGTGAGGCCCTGCACTGGGGTAACGCCCTGCAGTCACATGCACTGCTTGTGACCCAGCAGCCCTATGGGACGTGCAGCCCTCCACAGAGCCCCAGTGTCTCCTCCACACAGAGAGGCTATTGAGAAGCCTCACATGAAACGAGTCACTCCTAATACATATGACTGGCTTTTCTCTCGAGGCCATCCTTGATTTACAAGGCATCTCCTTTTGTGTCATTCTTTCCCTTCCCATTATTAATATTAACCCAGCTCAACTCCAACAGGATGAAAACCTCCTTTGCACTCTTCCATGTACCCACGTCACTTGACTCACCCTCCCAGGTCTGCAGGCAAATTCCACATTGCCTCTCTCAGCACATCCCCTCCCACATGAGGCATCTCCATGCCAGCTATAAAGCTGTGTGGGATACCACAAGGACCTGGAGGCTAGTGACACGAGCTTCAGGAATGGAACTCAACTTCAACGGAACTGGCATCTGCTAATGAACTGAAGAGGACCTTGGGTCTATTATAGAATATTTAAATGGATTCTTCAGTGGATGAATGTATTTTTAACTGACAATCAATTTGTAAATCTAGTTTTGTGCATGTATTCTAATTGGTTTTTTTGTTTGTTTTTTTTTTTTTTTTTTACACTTCTTCCAGAACTACCTTGCAGCAGAAAGCAATGACTCATGGGGGCAAAATGATTAATGCCAACTTTCTGCTCTCTTGATCCATTTTGAAGACATCAATTTCAAGTACTCAGTGCCTGGCCCAAAGACAACAGTCACACAACACAGAGGAGGGCTGCCTATCCGCAAGCCAAAGATTTCCCAATAGCACGATTCCCTCACAAGGACCAAAGTGCATTTTCCATAGAACGGCCTGGTTTGAAAAGGACCTCAAAGATCATAGAGTTTCAACCCCTCTGCTGAGTGCAGGGTTGCCAACCACTAGACCAGGCTGCCCAGAGCCACGTCCAGCCTGGGCTTGAATGCCTCCAGGGACAGGGCATCACATTCCATCCCTGATCCAACTGGCTCTCTAGGATGGCTCTCCCACCAGCAGAGCTCAGGGCAATCAAACAAAGCCTCCTCCACATCTCTGTGGCCATGTACTGCAGACATCTCAATAAAAGTGTCAGGTCAATAAAAGGGTCAGATCAACAAAAGGGCCTTCTGACAGTGGAGATTTCCAAGGGCGGAGATCACTCAGTGTTCTCTGATAGCATTCATGAGCTTGTTTTTCTTCCAGCAACATCAAAAGTGAAGGCCTTAGGCTCTTTCCAACACCTTCAGTTTTGACTCACTGTTGGACATGAGAACCAAATCTCTGACTACAAGAAAATAGCCTCCATCAGATGTTAAGGGGCGGTGATACACACTTGCGCTTTCCTCCGCCTTCTGCTAGTCCCGGTTTCCCTTGCTGGCTATGGGGCTTTTTGCACTTCACCTTCCCCAGTTTCACCACTGGTAAACAGCCAGCTAACGCTGCCTATCTGCAAGCTGCAGCAAGGCGGGTGGTATGTAGGGAATCACATCAGTCTTGCTCTCCCCATAATTTTAAGGATTCTAAATTACATCTTGTTTACCCAATCCATCTCCCACTGCGTTTCCTCATTCCCATTTCCTGGAAGGGTCATCAGTACTCCAGGAAGATGAAGGCTGTGCTGATGGCTCTTGGAGAAGAGGCCATCAATCTTCATGTAATTAACTTCAGGGGCAATAACCAGTTATCCAAACTTTTCTCAGAAGCTTGGTAAGCAAAGTTAATAGAAGGAGTCTAAAAGAAACTGGGAAATACTCCAAAGAAATTACTACTGAGTTTTGTGTGCTGCAGCTGCCATTGCTCTTCTGCTGGCATTGTCCCGCCAAAGCCATCAGGGATGTACACCAGGTGATCAGTTGGATCTAGGGATCCCTCTGGGGGCTTTGCATGAAATGAGGGATCTATCCACTGTCTGTATCAACAAGTACTAGGACTCATCCTTATTTAAATGAACTTTATTACCCCAAGAAGACTATTCCACAAGTCAAAATATTCACATCCTGCACAGGTTCTCTAGCTGGAATACTCAGATTTCCAAAAAATATGACAATAATCACATTCAAGCAAGAAAACTCAAATCCACTTTCATTTCCTTTGAAATTAATAGAATTAACACATACACATTATTTACAGGCTACAGCAATTACAGAGGGCAGGAAAGTTTGCCTGATTCCATGGAGCTCTATGATATTGTCAGTTTTAAATGGAATATCCAGAATTCAGCCAAAGAGCTGGTAAAAGGGAATGAATATATTATTTACCTCATCCTTATTCACCTCATCCTTGTCAACACAGTAGCCCACTTTTACTCACAGTTGTTATCTGCTTCCAATGGAGGTTCTTTGAGACCTTCCCAAAACTGCTCAGGAAAACACCTAGTGATGTTCAAAGCTCAGATGAAAATTACCAGCAAAAGTAACATCAGTGTGCATTGCATGTAGCACACCTGGCTGGCCCAGGAAAGCTCAGAAGCTGAAGCTCATATGATACCCCCATCACACTCATTTACAAACTCTCAGATCAGTTATAGACCAATCTGCAAAATGCTATGGGAAAAACAGTTCCATGCTCACTTGGAATAATGAGGACTTTTCTGCCAAGAGCTCAAACAGCGCAGCACCAGAACTCCAGGGTGATATTATGTAAGTTAAAATCATCTCCCATTTCAATAGCAGATCCTAAAGGGTAAACCAAACTTGCACATCTTCACTGTTTCACCGTGAGGATCCAAAGCGTTCTTTTTCATCTATCTACAGAAACCTTTCTCCCCCTCCTATTAGTGTCATTAAACGTGCTACGTAGACTTTTGCAGAGTACTTCAGCCTCCTCAACTCTACTCACCCTAAAAATCAGACCCAGCAGGGGAGCACAGCTTTGGGGATGCCCAGAGAAGAGGCTGCTGTGGGCTGCATTCCGAATGGATGAAGGCTTCCAGGGGTAAATATACATATATATATTCACAAGGCCAATCACACACAAAATGAGCTGTAAGTTTCTCTCCACCTTCCCAGGAAAAAGAAAAACTGAAATAGTCATTATTTACTTCTATTGACAGGAAACTACTGTCAGGGGGCTTTTTGTGTGTGCGCTAGAAGTCCCCTCCCCATCAAGGTTGGGATCAGCATTGTCCCATCACACTGGTTTCAGCAATACCTTAGCACTACAGAGTTATTCCCAAGCCCAGTGGCTGTTAATCAGGGCCTTACTTTAAGGCATCTGAAGATGACAGCCTTGTGCATGCCACAGGTTCCACTTCATCCAGAGTCAGGCAGGAAGTCACACACACACACACAGCCTGAGCTGTGACACTGGGACATAACGGCCAGCCTTCAAAGAGAAGGAGCTGGCAAGCACTCCTTGCTCCTCATGGCCACTGTCATGAAACTCCCGGTGACTCAGAAGGCAGTACTGCAAACCCTCTGTCATCCCCAGCCTGCTTGACTTCAGTTGGTCCCAGCTGATAAGAACATTACAAGCAAAAAAAAAAACCCAACACCAAAGTGCAGGGTCAGTGCAGGCTCGTGGGAACAGCAGGAATCTGGCTTTGCAGCACAGAGATGCTTTTTGAGGCATCCCCTCCTCCAACAGGAAGGAAAAATCCCAGCACCCCATGTGCTTTAAACAAGGTTATTCCTCCTCACACCCATCCTGATGGCTGGAAAGGGACATGGTTGTGGGCACAAGGGCAGATGCAAACACTCATTTACTGCTTTTCTGCCCTCTGCAATGGAGCATACTGCAGAGTTTGGTGGGGACCAGCCTGGAATTGTTGGAGGATTTGTAGGGTGGGGTCCACGTAAGGTTCTCCTTGAGCAGCTGCAGGTCAGGGATGGGGATCATTGACAAAGATCTGAGGAAGTGAGGCTTTTGTCCCAGTGCTTCAAAGCTATCCCAAGCCAATGGGGCATCTCTTCCAGAAGAAGAGAAGTGGGCAGCATGTAGGACAGGTGTTGCTGCCACCGTTTGCTCTCTTTACAATCCATCACTGAAGTAATTGCATCAATGGTTAAAAACAGATTAATATCAGCCTGGGGAGAGCAAAGAATATGACAAAGGTCAAAGATCATTAGCACCAGAGCATCTTGCAAGAATGAAAACATTCACAGAAGCATCCCTGGGAAGTGCCAGAGCTGTGCTCCGGGACTCCAAACCTCTCAGGCAAAAGGGAGAGAGCAAAGCAAATGCTGGCAGTAAGGTTTGAAGAAAACAGTCAGCAATGAAGGCACAGCTTTTTTTCTTTATTTATTTTCTTTTCTCCTATAGTAACCCTGAAGACATCAACAGTTCGGAAACCAATTCCCAAACTAACATCAGCATTCCTAATGCCCCAGCACCAAAGGCAAGCCTTCCTGGAGGATCACTGAACAAAAACACACCACACTTGTAAATCAGATGAGAACAGGCCTCACAAAAGCAGGAAGATTTGTCTCTCACATCCCTAGGGTAGTATATTCCCAAATGATTTGTTCATGCAAGTCCTCTGCATTCTCCTCTCCTGAATGCTTTGCCTCTTCATATTCCTGATGCACTGTCTCTGAGCTCCGTTATTCGAGTCCCTGAAGAGCCCCAGCACACCTGACACTTGTAGGTGTACCCTCTCCTCCAGGCCCATTACTTCCTGCAGTACACTCCTGGCAACAGGGATAATGCAGACTCACACTTCATAGGATACCACTTTGAGCAAGATAAAAAGCAAGTAGGGTGCCTATGGCTAATTAGCAGAATTAATTATCATCAGTTTTAAAGTGACATTGACTGAATTATATTGCTTCCCATAGGCAAGTTAACTCTTCATCACATCTCTTTTGGAGTGGAGCATTAGAGCAGATGAGGACACAATGGAGGTAGAGCAGGAGGGCAGAATCTGCAGAAGGGGACACAGAGACAACCACAGCACTGTGACTGGGCAAGAAGGTAAAGGAAGTAGGACAGAAGAGCTGAGATGATGGGAAGGAGCTGGAACACACACCAAGGTTGTCACTGTGGCCAACCTCCACTAAGGAGACAAGTTCTTCCCATGCATACTCACACTCAACCATAACAAAGGACTGCTGCCACAAGGACACATCCCATCCCACCCTTAGGGCGCCACAAGATAACTATTACCTGTTCCAGAGTACCTGAGCAGAGCAGGACTCAGCAGTCAGGTTCAACCAAAAGCCCAAATCTTGTCAGCTCACGGTGACAAGGCACATCCCAAGTCCAAGCCATGGGTCACAGCCCAGCAGAGCCAACGGTTAGGACCAAACCAGAGAGCAGCCCTATAGGCTGAACTGAAATAGGTGCTACAGCTGAAATGGGCTATGGGGGTGTGTGGAGGTCTCAGGTGAGGCTGTTCAGGGCTATTAAGACCAATTAATGCCACCAGTATCCTGACACCCACCTCCAGACTAAGCCTGAATGCATGCTAGGGTACCTAGATATGTTCATTTTGTAGGTGGGTCAATATGTTTGTGTGCATTCCTATAATAGAGGCTGTAAGCTGAACCTCTCCAATGATTCTTGCAGCTATTTCTCAACTCTACAACCACGCTTACATTATCTGATTCCTCTAACATAAGATCACACAGAAACAGCACAATTTTAGGGAACAGTCCCAAGATTATTCTACCTGCAGGTTAAATCCAGTGATTGAATCCTGAAACAGAAGCGATTATTTTTATTTACCAATGCCTTATGACTGTTGTTCTAGTGGCTTTGCCTAGAAAGTCATCAATCTGTTTCCACAATTCCTCAAATTGTGCATGTTGGCCCTAATGTTACTGCTCAGAGATGGTCCCAACTTGATATCCTGAAACTTGATTGCCATTCATTTAACTGTGGACTGGCCTCTTCCATCATAGTAGCATGCTCTTGGTTGCACTTATTCACAAGACTTTTGCTATGATGTAAGAAATTCATGCTACGTAGGTTGTATCTATAAGCCCTTTCTATTGTGAATATCAAATATTGCCATATTTGAGGACCACATGGGCAGGAATTGATAAGGTTATGGGAAAGAGCAGAGGCTCTCAAGGTAGATGAATACTAGCTGATCTAAAGCCTGTGCTAAGAGGAACCAGGGGATGTTAAAGAGGATGAGCACTGGCCAAGTCAAAGGGACAAATCAGGTGCTCGAGACTACATTTGGGTTAAAATATTTTTTTTTTCCTTATCTTAACTTTTTTCATGGAAAATAAACTGTAGAAACCATGGAAGTTTGGCTGCAGAGATACATTTTCACAGTGTATCCTTCCAACAACTCACAAACCAAAAGCAAAAGCTGCATGTTCTTTCCTGTGATATGATTAAGCCACTGTATTTCATTTCTCCACAGATTTGTATTTTTCTCACAAAAGATGACTAAAGCATCAGCAGGAGACACTGATGGACAGATGACAAACTTCAGCAGGATCTCATACACATGCTCTGTCAATGACTTGAGAACGTGTCTGGTTTCCAAACCTTAGCCCCAAGCTGCAGACATCAATCCTCCAGGCTTACAGGTAGTATGAAGACAAAATATCAGTCGTCTTCTAGTATATCACCAAGGATTTCAGCAAGGATATCAGCATTTCTGAGCTATGGTTCCCCTGAGCTAGCCAGCCTTGCCAAGCCACCTTCTGTGCTGCTTGCACAGGAATCTGTTCAGCCCAATGACAGCAGAAAATAAAATTAATTGCACTCAATATGTCACCTTTTAAATGGAAGGATAGTTCGTGTCAGGCATGAAGCCTGCATGATGCTGCGTTGCTCCTTGCTGCTAAGTAGAATCATTGCTTAATTAAGAAGTAGGATCTTAATTCTGGTCATTTAAGTGACACTTAACATCAGCCTTGAAATCAATTTTGTCTCAAGGTCACTAGTTGATTGTACAAGAAGATTGCTGTTTTCCTGGGGGTCTCCAAAGGGGTCTGGAGCCATCCTTTGTTTCCAGCAGAACAGAAAGTCCCATTCATCCCTCTGTCACATGCCAAAACATGACTATCCCAGAATAGGGCTGCAGGATACTTACCCAGTGGGGTCGAGAGGAGAGGTGCCACATGGACTCGTGTATTCTGAGAGGAGGAAATGCTGCAGCCCTCCAAAAAGGCCAAAAAGTCAAAGGAAGCGGTGACTGACACGCCATGACTTCTGCCCTAGGCTGAGATGAGCTGTTTGAGATGCATATTTTCTGATCAGCCTGAGGAGCATAAATGTGCAGAGGGATGGATTCACTCAGGGAATGATGAGAGGTCACCACAAGGGCACCAGCAGGTAGGGAAACTTTTTGGTCCCACACTGGCCAAGACAGAAGGGCCAACTTTTGTGTCAGGAACATCTGCCAGGGTATGGAAATACTTCACTGAGGTCCAGTGAAAAGGAACATCTCAGTGAGGAATAATCTAAGATGAGATGAGCAAGGAAGAATGAAGCAGAAGAAAAGAAAGAAAAGTGACTGAATCTAGCAACTATATGGCAACGTCAGCAGAGAAAGTGAGAAGCGGGATCCTCAGGCAGACTCCAGAAGCAGCCTCTACCCCCTGCAATAGTATAAAGTGATTTTTAAGTAAAACATTCAACTTAAAACCAAAAGCTAAGCAAGCAAAAATAGATTCCTCAGCACATAATCCCTGTTGCTTCTGGTATCTGAGCTGGTGAGACCAAAGCTGGTGAGACCAAGGGAAACGTCATCTCCCTGCAGTGCAAGCAGTGCCAAGACTAGAGAAGCCACAGAGAGATGGTGGGTGATAGATTCTCTAATTTGGGATGCTTAACAGGATGAAGAGAAGAGAATCTAAAGGGAAGTTTTGTTCTCTCTTCTGAGGAGGTGTCAACTCTGATGCATCAGAGTAAGCAGTAAATAAAGATGTTAACTTCTCTATGGATTATCCACAGCTCTGATTCATGAAAGCTGCAAGGAATCATGGAAATGATTCAGCGGGAAAACACAGATAATTTGTTTCCATACCAAAAAAGAATAAAGTTCCCAACAACAAATGTAGATTATCTCTACCCTAGTTACAACTCTTGACCACTGAGAAAAGCGAGGCTGGTCAAATTCTCAGTGGCATCTTTGGCCAAATCTCAAGACGAAAGGGAGTTTCCTTCCAAGTCTAATCCATTCTTGTGACTGGATCCACTCAGAAAAAAAGGCTGTAACAGCATACACATACAAAAACATTCTGTTCTGAACTTTTGCAGCTCTCCCATAAGTAGCAGAGCTCCTACACAAAATTATTCATGATGCCCTTGAAAATGGGTGAAAATAAATAGCCACAAATTTGAATGCTATTGGAGTCACTTAGAAGCCAAGGCATCTTCTATTGTATTGCTTGGAAATGCCACCTAGAAAGCCTAAATGCCATTCTAGAAAGTTTTCTCTGCTGGAGCACCTCTCCTATGAAGACAGATGGAAGGAGCTGTGCTTGTTCAGACTGGAGAAGAGAAGCCTGCAGGGAGACATAGAAGGACTTTTGTATGGCTTTGATAGTTTTGAACTTACTGGAAATTACACTTTGAAGGTTGGTAATGGAAAGCCTAGTATGAAGAAAAGATTAGAAAATATCATAGCCTGAAGATAAAACATACAAATAACAGGATGGAACCGGAGATGGGCAACCAGGGTGAACAAGGCTATGGGATGGCTTCCTATAGCAGAGCTAGGTTGTTCCACTCCAGGGGCAGGACCTGGCACTTCCCTCTTCTGGACTGCATGATGGACTGCCAAGCCTGCCCAGGTCCCAGTGGATGGCAGCAAGACCCTCTGGTGTACCAGTTATGATCTCTTGTGCTTGAGATTCTTTCCACTTAGGAAGGCATTTGAACCCATTCTTTCTGTCCTTATTTTGGGGCTAGAAGGGCAAAGGGATTCCCATACCAAAGTGAAGTTACTCCAAAAAGCAACCTGGCTTCCCCATCATGCTATGCCAGCATGCCTTCCTGAATCAGCAAGGACACTGGAACAAGATGATTTGGCTATTTTTTTTCTTTTTTTTTTTAATAAAACAACCTGCTTCATACCAAATAAATCCCCAGTTTCTGAGCAGAGCCAGCTTCAGATCATAGTGAGGAAAAAAGCTTTCCTCTGCAAGGAGATGAGCCAAGGAGGTTGGGAGAATCTTTGTCCCCAGGGCTGTGCAGAATAGGATCAGGGTGTTTGGAGGAAGGCAGAAGGGGTATCACAGAGGAGCTGCTTGAGATCATCTGCTCAAGGGCAGGAGAAAATCAGAGGGGGATCTTTGAGTCATGACCATGTCTAGAGACCAGACCAGAGGCATGAGGGAGGCTGCTGGGACCCTATGGCAGCACTGACTGCTCAGCCATAAAGGGCTCTGCCCTATATCTCAAGAGTAAAATCCAAGCAGAGCTGGCACGTGAAAAAGCACCTCCTTGCAGATGGAGCGAGGTCTGAGCTCTCACCCCAGCCTACTTCACATGGACAGAGGCTCAGGGAGGAAAAATCAGAGTCTGTCCACCTTCAGCACCTCTGTAAGGACTTACTGTGCCAAAAAGGAAACAGCATATCCCCTCCGCCCTGCGTGCACTCTGGGCAGAAAAGGCTCTGGTGTCTCCCAGAACTCTTTCCCCAAAGATGGCTGGGGTCCATGCGCCAAAGCACAGCCCTGTGCCAGTGTCAGCAGCTGTCCCTCAGCTCCCTCCCCCCGCCCCGAGCAGGATTTGTTTATGATTTCCTTCCCTGCCTGCGTTTCTCCTGCTTCGCCCTCCTCCTCCATCCCCGTCCTGCCTTGCATTTATTGGTCGCAGCAGCTGCATTCAGGGGCAGCCCAGCGATTTTCTATATAACTAAGTGCTCCGTTCAGAGAGACCTCAGCAAGTCACAAGAGGGAAGGAACCCAAAAGTAAACTCCAGAAACTACAATGCTGCCATACTCCTGGGACCTGTGGGACAGGCAAGCGGCCGTGAGAGAAACTGATCCCAAGGGCATCCAGAGATCGTGGTCTCAAGGAAGGTAACCTAACTCTGATGAAAAGCTTTGCTGTTCCATTCACTGATTTGCAAACAAAATGATTTCCTGCGTCTGGGTGAGTTTTTAATGTGTTTTTCAAACCCGTGGTCTGATGGAGATGTTGGAGGGATCACACCTGCAGTGAGGTCTAACAGGTGCTGCACACTTTTAGGGGGAAGGTCCACCATTCCGGGGACCAAGCTGAGCTCAGGAGAGAGAAGCAGCTGGGGATGTGTGTTCATATCTGCCTTTCTCCCCTCTTCCCCTCACCCATGGTATTTTTGCTGCAAAAGATGTTTATTTGCACCCTCCGCTGGGCAGATGGGATGGGACCATCAGGCACCTCCCCAAGTGATCAGAGGTGTGAACAAGGCTCAGAGGATTTGGGGTCAAGTGATGCTGGCTTTGTCTTCCACCCGCTGGGTGCTCAACAAGCCTCTTAGCCTTCCGTGCCTTGGTTTCCCCCACAAGTGAGAACAAGGTATAGTTGCAAGCAGTCTGAGATGAGGGAACATGGAGGGCAAGAAGTCAATGGGCTGCTGAGCAGGAGAAAATAATGCTCCCCTTTTATTAAACTGATGGATATCAAGGCAAGATGGGGGAGAAGCACTTCTTTTCAGTAGTGTGGAAGGGATGGGCAGGATCCAGCAAGATGTATCCTGTGATTCTTACTCACGAGTTCCTCTGCCAAACCCCTGGGGCACAACAGCACCAAGTTCTGAGTTCTTCACCAGGGAGAGCAGACAGGAGCAGCCCACTGCTGCCCAGCACACAGCTTTCCAGGGATGCTCTGGTGCCTAAGTAGGTGCTCAGGTAAACAGCAAAAGGAAGGAGATGTTGGAGAGTCTTCTCCCATCACAAGGTCTCAGGTTGGGCAATCAGCTCTTAAGGTATGTGCTGGACCAGCAGAGGTGCCAGGACCTTCAGAGCCACCAACAAGGCTCTTCCCACAGCATTTTACAGTGGTCACTGGGTGATAAGCTGCAAAGTTTGCAAAGCTGCTTGAGCCTGCAGAGATAAAAGGCACGGTGAGCACGCAGAATTGCTACGCACCAGGCATGAATATTTCAGCAGATAGAAGCATGCTGACAGTGAGCTGGAAAGAAAAGGGATGGGATCTTTAACTCTCCTGTGCTAAAACAGTATCTAAGGTGCCATCACAACATAAGGGTCAAACTAGGAAGAAAAACCTTTAAAAAGTAGTTGTTTTAACTGAACTGAAAACTCAGCTCTTGAGTTCATGAGGTCTGAACTGTGATTGAAGGTCTGTGGTTATTTTATTGCCTCTGTTTGACATGTAACTGAGAATAAATGTCAGGTTTCCTACTAACATTGCCTGTTTGCAGCTTAATTCAATAAGAACCTGGCTGAAGGGTCAGAGAGAACTGAGCCTTGTTTAGATTGCCTAGCAGAAGCAGCAGTATGAAACTGAGAAAAGGGTAGGTCGGGTTAGGCTGGTTCATTGGGAAAGCATCCAGCTTATCACTGATCACACTTGGAGACTCCCAAACAAGCAGAAAATTGCAGGTGTTCCTGCAGAGCTGTCACACAAGGCAGCTGTACCTGGAGGAGCTGTGGCTGTACCTGGTGGGATTGGCATTGGCTTCCCAGAGAGTAACAGCATGGTCCCACTGTACACGCAGCGCTGAAGCCCCTTCCCAACATTCATACCAGTACAGTGCCACAGCATCCTCAGCTGTCCCATAAGATGCATGGGATTTGCTGCTCAGCCAGCCCTGCCCGAGAGTACTGGCTGAGATCTGCAAAACAGAACCCACTCTGGTGATATTTACTAGCAGCACTACAGCCTTGGTCAGCTTGAGAGACCTTTTACTGTGCTCAGCAGCCAACACTGCAAACAACACAGGGAGATTTATATCCCCAGGTATTGACTGGAACAGCATGGTGGATTTGGAAAGGAAGTGGTTCAATTAACAGCGATTAAGGAGAGGGAAGGAGGGGTTGTTCTGCTTGCACATAAATTGGAGTAAGATGTCAGGTATCAATAGAGCATTTCTGGAAAAACCCTCATGGTATTTTCCCAGCATGGTTCTCAGGATACTGCACTGAGTTTTGCCTCTTTGCAGTGAAAGATGGCATATAGGATCTGCTGATGTTCATGCTGCTCCACCTTTCCCATGGCACAAAGCAGAAGAATATCTCCTTTGATCCTATGGATGATGTGGGGTTTGCAGAATCATCCCACTGTGCAGGTGTCAATGGGGCCCTGAAACTACTTTTGCTCCACTGACTGCAGACAAAATACCTCTCTGCCATCTTCTTAAGCACTACCAGGCCCCCTCCTCTGCTAACCCACTTCTCCCCGTTGTCCTTTTCTCCATCCGCAGAACAGACCAAGCCCCAGGCAAAGACATCCCAAAAGCACTCCATTCTGCAGCCAGCTTTGCCCTTTGGTCCTCAATGGCAAGAATCCCAGCTCCCACTACTTTGGCCATCCTCGTGACTTGCCTCTTCTCTGGGGCACAGGGCCAGACCCCAGAGGCTTTCCAGGCAAGCTCCAACCCCTTCGAGGAGCTCAGCCAGGAGCAGGCTTACAGCCTGGTGCAGCCAAGCCTGTTCCAGGATGCCAAGGTGCTCAACTACTCAGAAAGTCTTCCCAAGAGCAGTGGGTCGGAGCCACCCCTGCTGCCTGTCTGTGTGAAGCCCGCAGATATCAGGCATATCTTCAAGTACATCAACACCATCGTGTCCTGCACCATCTTCATAGTAGGGATCATTGGGAACTCCACGCTCCTGAGGATCATTTACAAGAACAAGTGCATGAGGAATGGGCCGAATGTTCTCATTGCTAGCTTGGCGCTTGGAGACCTCCTCTATATCCTCATTGCTCTGCCCATCAATGTCTATAAGGTAGGCTCTGTGCAACACGAATACTAGAGCAGGAATGGTGCCTGCTACCACCTGCCTTTGTGCCTGCCCTGCTATCTTCTATCTATTATCTTCTCTTTATCGTAGGCTCCATTTTTGGCAAGGACTGGGGGAGGGTGATCATGGTCTCCAAAGGAAGAGGGAAACGTAAACAGGCACAAAGTTCACAGTAGGTTCCTGGGAAAGCAGAGGTATTCCTAACTATTGGTGTGTTCTATATACACTCACATCCAGATCTTTTAAGTCTTATTTAAAATTGCAAGGAAAAGAGCCACGTGCAGTCTCCTGGCATTCACAAATCAACCTCTTGCAATAAAACAGGCTAGAGGGGGTTTGGCAGATGTTGGATGCAGCCCTGAGACCCCAACCAAAAGAAGAAGTTGTACTGTGTGAGATGTACAGCTCCTCCTTGCCTACCATGTGGGACAGGTTTTGGTGGTCTGGAGTCAGGGGTTTATAGGAAGGGTCCAGAAAGGTTGCAGTGGGGTGAAGGACTTGGAGCTCAGACGCACTCATACAACAGGGCTGTGGGTACGTAGGTCTGATAGCCCTCCTCCTTGCTATCTGTCTGCCTGCTTCTGTTATATTACACAAGTCCGTATATCCTAAGGTCCTATGTATCATAAAAAAGGGCATGTGGGACCAGATGGAGCAACAACCTCACTGAAGAGAGCTGGCAGATGAGCCTGTCACAGGCTGAATACTCAGCTCTATATCGTGGTCAGGTAAGTACTGATGGCTGTGAGGGCTGTGCACAGTTCAAGGCTCATATCAAAGGCTTCATCCACAGGACAGCTCATGCTAACACAAGCTCTTGGCTTCAAGACACACTTGGCCATCTCTCAGAGCTCCCTTTCTCCTCTCTCATATTGCCCCACTGATACACTCTGCTTGCCTCAGTTGAGCTTAGGGCCACAAGTAGGTACTGGCTTTAAAGGAAACACCAGATTAAATCTAATTCCAGAGGTGAGAAGAGTTTTGAGGAGAATTTGCACTAAGGAATCTAAATGCGGTAGAAGGGCAGAGTATAGGGAGCACGTAAGTCTACACAGCTGTGAAAGCTATCTCAAAGAAGCTGATCTTGCTGGATTTTGGCTATTTCTGAGAATATCTACTTCCCCTCTGAAAGCATCCCAAAGCCCATTGTAGCTTTCAGGATTGAGGACTTGGTATCTGAACCATCTCTCCATGTATGTGTAAACTCATCTCACAATGAGCCCTAGGGGAAATGAGTGGTTCCCAGTACAGCCCAAAGCTTCGGAGAGCGCATACCATGCCATCCCAGTGGAGGTAACCTCAGAGTGCTTTCAGCTGCTCTTTGTGGGCTTCTTGCACCTTGTGGGTAACCACCTGCTATTACGGGAAGCCAGGCATGCCTTTCTGAAGCAGTCTGTTAACCCTGAGGTTCTTCCCCAGCTCTTGGCAAAGGACTGGCCCTTCGGTGTGCAGGTGTGCAAGCTGGTCCCCTTCATCCAGAAGGCTTCAGTGGGTATCACGGTCCTCAGCCTTTGTGCCCTCAGCATTGACAGGTGAGAAACAACTTCCACAGGTGCACTGCCCAGCCTGGCCCATATTTAACCATAGTATACCCCTCCGTTGCCTGCAATTAGAAGACTGTAGGGTAGCTTGGTTCCAGGCCAAATTCAGAGAAGGGAAGAGGGAGCTGTTATGTAGGGCTGAAATCCAACAGGAACCAACTGTTCTCTGTGGTGAAGTAGTTTAAGTCCTGCTGGAAAAGGTTGACATGAGGAGCATAACATACTGAAATCACTGCTAGGCTGGTGGGGAAGGATGGCACCTCTGCCACCAGGAGGTAGACATACTGGCCAAGGTCAGCTCCCTTCACATCTATCCCTTGAGCCCCTGTTGCTGATTCCTTCCCATTCCAATGAAGGAGAAAGCAGAGCAACGGTGAAGGAAGGAGGGAGGGAAAGGGACTTTGGGGACAGTTCTAATACTCACCTTCCTAGCTTCTTTCCAATAGTGGCTTTTCTCACTCCTCTCTACTCTTGTTGTATTCTCATGCGCTGGTCAGGTACCGAGCAGTGGCCTCCTGGAGTCGGATCCAGGGCATAGGAATCCCCATGTGGAAGGCGGTGGAGGTGACGCTGATCTGGGCAGTGTCCATTGTGCTTGCAGTCCCTGAAGCCATAGCCTTTGACATGGTAGAGATCAACTACTGGGACCAGGACCTGTGGGTGTGCATGCTTGCCTCCGAACAGAAATCCAGCTTCATGATGGTACGTACCCAGACCCATCCCAACTGCAGTGCGAGGAAGAGGAAGACACAGGCAAACGGGGCTTCCTTTCTCCTTAGAGGGTTAGATGCTTCTGTATATGACTTCCAGCCAACAGGGAGAATATGGGGAGAGATTAGACAAAGCACAGACTACACAGGAAGTACCAACATGGGGTAGAGTTGCTTTGAGTGTGAGGCCTGGAAAAAGGCAGAAAGTCCTTTAGCTATGTTGCATCCTCATTGCCCACATCAGAAGGTCATGACCCATCTTAGGAAGCTTCAAGAAGCTGCTAGGCTGTCACAGCAAGCCAAGGAGCATCTCCACAGCCAGACTGCACAGAGCCAGCTAAGGGTGAGCAAGGGAATTAAGACCTTTGTAAAGCATCACAACTTGCCCTCTCACCCCAAGTCTGCCTAAATAAGCACCTTACAACAATGTATCGTACAAAAGTGCTAGATTGGTAGCCAGGTATAAACCAGACTTCCCTTCTTTGGGTTAAGCCCTGGGGGGAAGATAAGCCCAAGTACACTTAGCCCAGGGCATGTTACACTTTCATGCATCAGAAGTGTCAGAGTGGCCTGATAAGTGACAGCATTGGTGTCAGGGACCAATGCATCAGCTACCTTCCTTCTTCCTTGTTTCCAGTTCCTCTCTGTTTTGCATACAGTTCTATCGTGACGTGAAGGACTGGTGGCTTTTTGGTTTCTACTTCTGCCTCCCCTTGGTATGCACTGGCATCTTCTACACCCTCATGTCGTGTGAAATGTTGAGCAAGAGAAATGGCATGAGAATCGCTTTGAATGACCACATGAAACGGGTAAGAAAACCAGGAGGGCAGAAACCCACAGATTTCCCAAAACAAAGGGTAATGATATAGAATGGGAGAACATATGCGAGTTCCTATAAAGGACATAGCTTCACAGCAGTCAATGGCTTCTTGACAGATGGATGCAGATGCATGGATTAAATAGGGAGAAGGTCTCTCAGCTCTACAATCTTCCACCTGAGAGACAACCCAAACCGCCAGCACTGTGATCATGGACCAGCTTGCTTTTCAAGTCCTATGGTCATTTATATCTGTCTTTGCTCTCTCCCATACCTTGCTGACCTGCTGTTTGTTCCAATAACATAGCAGGAAAGGCAGATGGATGAGGCCACCTGCAGACTGGATCTCACAAGTCATCCTCATGATGTTGGAACTGGGGCCTGCAGGCTGTAATTTGGACTGCAAAGGGTGCCCAGTCCTCTTTGGGTTACAGAAAGGACATGAAGGGGCATTGCTCAGCATGAGTAGAGGGTGCTTTGCCCCAAACACCCAACCAGAGTATCCCTTCTCTCCTGCCCACCTTCTCCTCGCAGCGTCGGGAGGTGGCCAAGACTGTGTTCTGCCTTGTGGTGATCTTCGCGCTCTGCTGGCTGCCGCTCCATCTCAGCCGCATCCTCAAAAAGACCATCTATGATCAGACAGATCCCAACAGATGTGAGCTGCTCAGGTAAGAGAGCTAGCAGGAGGGCACTGTGCCATAAGCTCCAGCGAGCACCTGCAGAGGCTCACCAGGGTCAGGGCAGGCTGAGGGAGCTGCCTTCCAAACACCTTCCAACTGTTCTTCTAGATGGCATTGCTCTCTAGAGAGGCACAGAAAAAGGAAGTGGGGGGCCCTATGGAGAGAGAAAATTCAGTTTTCTTTGTACTATTTATGAGTTAAAGAAACTCCTTCAGCTGTCCACTCATCAAGCTACCAGCCCCTTCTCTTCCCTCTTGCCACAGTTTCCTCCTCGTCATGGATTACTTTGGGATCAACATGGCCTCTCTCAACTCCTGCATCAATCCTGTGGCTCTCTACTTCGTCAGCCAAAAATTCAAGAACTGCTTCCAGGTAGGGATGGTACTCCCATTGCCATAGACTTCTGAGCTTCCCAGATGAGGGGAAAGGCAGACATCAGGTACACGCAGGGCCTGCCAGGAGCCCACAGGATGCCCATATTTGCTCATTATCACCCTCCTCCCAGATTTTCACCCTGCTAGGTGCCTCTCTTCCCAACTTCAAGCACAACAGAGCTTCCTGCCTTGCTATGGGGAGGCTTTTGCCAGTGCAAGACCTATGACAAGCCCCAAAGAAGTCCCTGTGGTTCTGAATCAGAAGCAACCCCATACACCTTTAAATCAGGGAGTAGGGCTGCTATAAACTTTGAGCCCAAACTGCTCAGGGAGAAATGCCTGAGAGGGAAATGCCAGAGGGAATGCCTGAGAAAGGATGGGGATGAGATGAAAATCACCTCCCAGCTGCTATGGCAAGCTAAGCATTACCTCTATTTTCTGTCCCTCAAGGACAAGAAAACACAACTGCAAAAAGTACCTGAGGCTTTGCAGTCTTCATTTCCAATCCATGCCAGGCCTATCTTGACAAACCTATTCCTATCAAATCTATAGGAGAGCTTAGCTCAGTGCACAGCATAGCACTGCGCAGGTTGACCTGCCAACAATGTTTCCGCCGTATCCCACATACATAACATCTGTGCCTCGACCCTCTTTGTCTCCTCACAGTCCTGCCTGTGCTGCTGGTGCCAGAGACCCACTCTGAGCATCACACCGACAGATGAGAAGGGCTCCGTGGGGAAGTGGAAAGCCAGCGGGCAGGAGCTTGGACTGGACCGGAGCAGCTCCCGCTTGAGCAACAAATACAGCTCTTCCTAAAGCAGAGAGGAAAAGGCACTGTGACAAGATGGTAGGACACCTCAAATCCTCTTGCACAGCCATTTCCTGGCTGGGCGTGAATTGTTTTTGCCCTCACTTTATAACCCACCTGGGTAAGAGCTGTAGCATTACACTGACCCCTGGGGCTAGCTCTAAACACAGCCTCAGGGTTTGCTTGTCCGTCCTCCAATCCAAGTCACCTCTGCAGGAGGAAGAAGAATGGGATCCAGCTCCTAGTAGGATTTTTCAGTTCCTTGCAGGATAGCGAAGTGACTTAAAGTGACTTATGCTCATCTGTCTTGGGTAGAAACATGGGGTGAGGAGATGGGTGTGAAAAGGAAAGTTGAGATGTGGCCATTTTGAGATGGATGTGGGATAGGGAGGAGAGGGCAAGGAACCCAAGCAACAGTTTCCAGCTGAAAAAAGCAAAGCATTGTCCCTTATGATCTCCCTCTGCTGGAACAGTTTGTCCCAGGGCAGAGCACCAAGGTAAGACCCAGGCACCATGTAGGTCTTGTAGACCATCAATGACCTGAAATCTCCCCCAGCCATGGTATGGAGGGATGGGCAGCAACCCAGCTTCACAATGCAACCAGCCTGACCTGGGGAGCTCTAAAAGACCTCTCCTCTTTACCTGTTCCCAGGAAATTTTCTCCAGGCTCTCCACTCAGGGATGGCATTCACCCTGCCTGTATATGGCACAAGAAGGTGCCTGAATGCATGGGACAGAACAGCTTAGGAGACCGGATATCCTCAGCAGAAGCCAGTGGCAGGCATCCATCCAAACCACCTGCTCCAAATTCCCCCTCCCCAGTTCCTAGACCCCAGCACTTCTTGGCCACAGCTCCGTGACACCAAGGTTCAGGCCATTTGTAAGGGGGATGCAGATCCTGATTCTCAGGGTCGAGCTAAGGTGGAAAACACAACGGGGAAGGCTTGACCTCAACTGAAGTTGCTGCTGAAGCTAACCAGAAGAGCCTTCACAAATTTACTATTTAAAGTGATCAATATCTAAATGCCTTCTCCAGCATGACTTTCTAAAAATCATGCTTGCACCCCTTGCCAAAACTTCAAGAAAATCTGTATGAGAAAGTTTTAATTAGCAGGTTTTTGATAATTTTCCTGTTGTTGTGTTTTTCCTCTCTCTTTTACCCCTTTTTCCTTTCCTCTTTCCCCTTTTTACCTTGTCATGGGAAAAAAAAAAAAAAAAAGAGAAAAAAAAAAGGGAGAAAAGACTTGTAAATAAAGCTAAACACTTTCCAGGTGACACTGTATTTCAGTGAAAGCTAAGCTAAAAACAGCTAAAAACAAGTATTTTACAAACAAAGCATATTTTTGAAAGACAATTAGGTTTCAGATCTAAACAGAAGGACTGAGGGATGTCTAGACCAGTAAGTTTTCCATCAGGTTACCCACCCACTAGAGTAGATTTATTTGTATCCATTTCACAGTGCTGATGCTGTGCTTTGCCTCTGAGCTGCCTGCATTTTGTTGGAAGACAAAGTCAATGGAGAAAATTGATAGCAATGAAAAGCTCCATCTTAGTAGAAGGATTTTTTAAATAATTGTGCTCCTTAGAAAAATAATAACCTGAATTCTATGTATTTCTGTAAAGAGTCAACCTTTGTCATGTTGAAACAAGCATTCAAAAGCCCTTTTCCATCCAGGACAGCCCCAGTTATGTCAGCCTGGGTTCCTCTAGCTCTATCCAAACCAGCAATAGGAACAGCCGAGTGCTGCCTGCCACCAGCTGGGCAATGATTGTTCTCTTACCTGAACACTGCATGGGGACTAGCAGATTTAAACTCAACAGTTCCCATTCATTTCAGTGAAGACTGAAGCATCTGAATGATTCCCCAGCAGTGACCTTTGGAAACAGCATAAGGAGCAGTGCCCCAAATGTTCAAGATCCACGATTCTCTCCTAAGGACAGCCAGGACCTGCTCAGATTCACAAGACCTACAGCAATTACAGGCACACAGGGGAATCTTTTTACCTTGCTTAACCTCCCGGACCCCAAATAGCTGACATCCCTCTTTACACTCCACAGCAGATTTAATCATTCCTGCATTAGCAGCTACACTCAGATCAACATTTTCACCTTATATGGTTCAAAACCAGTCTCAGATCTGCACATGATTAATATTGCAACAAACAGACTGCCATGAATTCATCCCAGCTCTGGACATTGCTATCACTTGCTGCATGGCTGCCTAACACTGACTTTAGCCTCCTTTGCTTTCTTTCCCCTTGTGTTTTCCTCCCAAGTGTCTCCTATTAAAACCAACATCATAAAATTTAACTAAGTGTGAGAGGGGAGGGAGAGAAGAGAGCTATCAGCTGCAAACACTATCCTTTTAAAACTCTTACAGTGTGGTGGCATTCACTTGGCACTTTCCCAGCTCTCAAAGGTCTCTGTTAGGCTACAACTAAGACCAAACACATTTCAGCTCAAAGAGAAAGCAACAAACATCAGATAAGGAGTGCACATGCAGCCAGGTTTTAGCTGCACATATAATCGCAGATGCAAAAACAGCTCTCACCTTTCAAGACCTTTTTAAAGAGTTACTCTCCATGCCACCAGGGCTGAGCAGTCACAGGATTGAGCCCAGGTGCATGAGTCAGGTTCTTGTTTATTCGCCCCTTTTCCCTTCAGCCAGGCCAAAATCAAAGCTACTGCAGCCACCTGTAGAGATGTAGGACCCCATTGGCATGGGCAGGATGAATCTATTGCAGCAAACTGAGGCAAAGCAGCCTTACTACGAAATGCAGGGTTCAGATGGCGTCCGGACCTAATGCCTGCGAACACAAACCCGCTGCCAGCCTGCCAGAAACCAAGTCTGTCAATTTGTATTTGAAAGAACAATTTTATTGAGAAAACCTGACATTTTACATCCTCTTATTCCTCTGTATGTTAATAAAACATGCTGGTGTTTGAAAGGAAAGTCTCTGGGTGTTTCTTATTAAGCAGCAGGGGGTCTGCAAAGTCTGCTAAATACTTAATTGAGAGCCAGCAGGTTCTTTTGGTAACTGCAGACCTCCACTGAAGAGACAGAGGTGTTCCCCCTGGGCAGAGCAAACTGGGAAGGTTCACGCTCCTGCACCCAGCACGGAGCAGAAAGAACTCCTGTTACTTCATGCCACGTTACATTCAATGAAAGGCTTTCCCTTGGCTAGCTGCCAGCAGATCGGAGCAAGGCTGGGGTTTCAGCATCGTGCTTTCTAGACTTGCTCACAAGGAGTTGTCTGGGCTTGTGGTTGTCTGCGTTCTTCAGTGGGTTGAAATGAGGCAAGTTTTGTTGCTTTTTTTTTTAATGATGATAAAATGATTCTCTGCTCATTTGAGGGTGAGCTGTTAAAAAATGAAGGCTGATTATATTACTTGAACGCATCCAGAGAGCAAAGAAGCTGGCAAAAGGGCAAAAAGACATATCCTGTGAGGAGAGTCTGAGGATACTTGGGCAGTCCAGTCAGGAGGCCAAGAGGCAACCTCATTGCTCTCTGTACCTTCCTGTGAGAAACGAGGAGCGAGGCACAAGTCCCTCCTCCCTGGTAATCAATGACAGAATGCAGGGAAATGGCAGAAAGCTGTGTCAGGGGAGTTTCAGACTGTATACTAGGAAAATTTGACCACCCTCAAGGTAAAGAAATACAGAAATAGGCCTACTAGCAAGGTGGTTGATGCCCCATGACTGTCATTGTTCAAGAGGCATTTGGCCTTGGGGCCAGTAACAGAAGGATTTAGATCAGAAGAGGGTACTGCCTCTCTCAAAGCCTGATTTTACACTGCACTGAACTCCTTTGCTCCCCTTGTAGGCTGGAGCCAGACCAGCTCTGTGCATCAGACTACCTTCACCACCATAAGTGATCTGAACATCCTGGGCAGAAAACAGCGACATTTGGAGAGGGGAAGAAATAAAACGGAAGCGTGAAAAGAGCTGCCTTGCAGCTATCATTTTCTGTACCCGTGCAAGCTGAACACAGCAACACCTCTGCAGCATCAAACTTCATATACTTTATTATTAGACAAAATACACGCTTGCATCAAAGTACTTATAAAAAAAAAAAAAAAAACAACTCTTGACACGCGGAATTCAACACACGAACGTTACACACATCCACGAGGACTGCCATCCCCAAATGCTACTGCATCTCTTCCTCCCTCTGGGCCCTGTATTTCCTCATGCTCTTCTGCAAGCAGGAGCAAAGGACAAATGTTAACAGCAACATATTTGAGCAATTCACACACCAGTATCACCACACCAGTTTGTGCTGTGACTTCCCTGTCCAATTCCTGGAACAGCTGAGGGAACTCAAGATGCTCTGACAGAGCTCCAAGCGCTTCCAGAAGAGACTGAGCCTTTAGTCACCACAATACAAAGGAAGTCAGGCCATGTCGTGTCCAGCTGCAGGGGTAAGCCCTAACGAATTCATACAGGCACTGGCCTCATCCTGGTAGATGCTTTGAGGAAATACTGAGAGAAGCCAACCAAGTGTGCTACGGGAAGACACATTCAGCAGCCTCCAGTACCCTAGGTCTGCTCTCCAAGCCCCAGCTCTTGGTCACTCTCCTGCTAAAATGTAGAGAGACAGCACTCAGAGCTGGGCAGTCCACAGACTGGCTACAGCTCAGGCAAAACCTTTAGTGGGTGTTTTGGCACTTCTCACATGGAAGCAAAAAGTTCAGAAGTGCTCCCATTTAAGTTAAAAGATGGGAAGTTCGAGAATTCCTTCCTCCATCACCCGCAGGAATTTCTGCTCCTTAATGCTCCAGCAACAGCAAAAATATGGGCAGAAACACTCATGGGACAACAAGGAGCTCTGCTGAATCCCAAGCGGTACCTTCCACTGGAGGACCCACAGGGCTTTGCAAAGACTGACCTATCCTCCCCTCTTCCCAAACCCAGTGGCTGAAGCAGTGGTTTAGGACTTGGAAAACCACAGTCAAACCAATGTCAGGCAAATGACTGAAAAAGCCATCTGGCTTTCCATGTCAAAAGTTCTCAGCCCCTCTCGACCAAGAAGTCCCCTGAGCTCTTCAGGCAACAGTCTCACCTCAAACGTATCGAGTACGTGTTGGCAAACACCCATCAGGTCGTTCAGCCCTTTGCGGAATGGCTCAACAGCAGGAAGGGACCCTTCAGAAAAGCAGATGCATTAGTGAAGTGGAAGGTGGCTGGGGACCTTTCCCTCACCACTGCAAGCCACCATGGCTGTCCCCACAGCGGGGAGAGGCTCTTAGATGGCACACAGCAACGTGTGTGTTCATGCCAGCCTACCACCAGCAGCCCGAGCCCAGAGCTCCGTGTGGTACTCTATGCTATGGCCCAGGAGCAGCAGATACTTACCCTGCAGTTAGTCCCAGGTTGGCAAAGCCAACAGGCTGAGCAGCAATTCTTTTTACAAAGTTAAAGAGTCAGCATACACAAGCTAGCAACTTGCTTCCAGGAACTGACTTCTACATATTTGATGCTCAAGGGACCAGCCCTATGGGGAAGGAATGAAATAACAGTATCTCTCTAGGCAGCAGACAAAGCTGCAGAGCACACGGGGCCAATGCTGGGACGAACAGGTGACTGGAAGAGGCTCAGAGCTGTCAGTGCTATCTATTATCAGGGGACAAAGTCCTTTTCAGGAGGCAACTCATTGGGTCAACACACAGAGTCAGTGGGATGAGGCTTTTCAAGACAGCCTCGGGTCCAAAGCTGCAAAACAGCTGAGTAGTTGAAAGTAAAACAAATTATCTTGTTGCAGTTAGGTGCATCAGCACAGTTTCCGAACACCACATTGACTTCAGGGTAGATCAGCCCTGACAGTGAACAGCAGATCTATTCTACCCCCAGCACGACAGCTCAGGGCCTGCTGCCAGCCAATTCAGACACCTGGGATCAGGCAAGGCCAAGGGATCCTCAGGCCTCAGCTGTCAGATGCTGCTCAACCCTACAGCTGGGAAACAGAAGAGCTGCAGCACAAAGCTCAGAGCAGCCTTCCCAACTAAGCAACAGGGCACAGAAGTTGCAGATGGCTAGTAGAGAAGAGAGAGAAAAGTGCTTTTCTCTGCTTGAACAACCCACAGCTGAAACCCAACACAAGTAGGGTAAATCCCACAGAAATACCCCAGACACAGAGGGAACACGCACATCCATACCTCTGGTCTGAATGCGGAAGTTGATCTTGCTTTCAGATGGGTGTGTGATGCAGTAGCCACAAAACTCCACGTCGGGGCTGTGGTGGGGAGAGAGAAAAAGAACAGTGGAAGCTCAGACTGTTCACAGCACATCTCAGGAAAGCCAGAATTTCAGACCATCTCAGACCTGCTGGGTCTCAGGATGCTTCTGCAATGACTAAGAGGCTGCCAGGAGGGGTATGCAGAAGGGAAACAGCCTGAAAAACTTTATTCACCTTCTCTACCTTTGAATTGCAGCCTTGCAAAGGAAGGATACATCTGACAAGCTCCTAGTGCCACCAACTGCCCAGTGGCAGGCCAGAGAAACTACAACATCCTCTACATTTCAGATACGAAATTTCCTCCAGTTAACCACGAAGCAGCACTAAGGATTAGCTGTTGCCTAACGGATGGAAAGCTGGAAGCCAAGAAGGCTAAGACAGCCAACAGGACAGTGATCTCATCAGCCAGCCCCATCCTCTGGCACTCAAGTGGTAGAATAAGGCAGGCCTAGAGATAGTAGCCAAGATCAGCTAAAGGTCCAGATCATCAGGTAAGTCTGTGGGGATAAAACGAGTCCAAGGTCAGGCCAAAAAGTCAATTCACAGGCCAGGTGAAAGAAACCCAGCTTAAACACAACTGAGTGATCACTAGATAGGCCTATAATGATAAGAAAGGACTGCAACCAGGTCTATAAAGTCTGTAGCTGAGTGCAAGCAATACTGCACCCAAGCTAGGAACTAGTACTCCTGTCATACAGACAACAACTGGAAGCCATGAGCTTAAGTGAGGCTCCTGGACCAATAGGCAGGGTATGGAGGCTTCAAGTGAGATCTGTCAGGCTCCTTAAGGCTTATAAGTCAAGACCCCTCTGGGTCCTGATAACAATAAGGAAGAAAAAAAAATAGGAAAACAAAAAAAGAAAAAAAAGCAGCTGATTTTGGGAACAGAAGTCATGGGTTAGGAGTCTTTCATATAATGTCTGATAAAAGACCCTAACAGATATATAAGGAGATGACTTTTGATTGCCTGTTTCATTCTAACATCCACTGAGGTGCAGGTTAACAAAGAGAAGGCCAGAGTAGGACACAAGCACTCTTAGCAGCACCAGACACTGTAGAGGCGTTACTTACTTCTTCATGACCATGTAGCGGAGGGAGTTGCCAAGTGTGTGGTCCTCATCATGCAGCACGAAAGTGACACAGTTTCCATCTGTCCCGTCTGCCTGGACCTGCCACAAATTGGGAAAGAAGAGATGCCATAATGTTTTCTGGGGTAATAAACTCCAGGATGCTAATGAAGAATATATTATTGCATCTGGCTGATTCTGAGTTACCAGAGGCTGAGAAAACTGCATTTGTTGCACTTTCAACAACCTGTACGTGCCTGTGCAGGGCCTGCTTCCGGGGGATGCTGTAGGAAGGGTAATTACTGAACCCCATAACACCAGTAGCAATCCCCTAATTCTGCTGTTTTAGCCTCGGGCACCAAAAAAGTATGAAACTAGCCAGTGTTTCCTGAGAAACAGTTTGGGATCTCCTCTGAAGCCAATGAGCCATCTAATTAATTGCTCAGCTACTAGAGGACTACTGATCCCCTGACATTTCCCCAGGCTCCACAGAGCCTGATGTACCCAGATGGCCTGGATCATTTCCACTCCTAGCAGCAGAGAGACTTCAAGGCGAAGTGTAGAGCCTGTCTGGATGAGTAATGATGTCTTTGCATCCTGCCTCTTGCCAAATCTTCAGCTGCTCCAGTGGTTTTATAACCTTCAGGTGGAGCAATGCCCCCCTTCCTCCTCCTCCAGGTTCCGCTGCCCCAAGGATCTGAATCAGCAACTTACAGAGGAGATGCAAGTTGCATCCTGCAAAAGAGATCACCTAGATGTGCAGCATGACTCCAGGGCAGGTTCCCGCACAAGGAGCTGTTGCAAAAGAGCAGATGTGATGCATCTCTTGCCTCATAGCAATTTGCAATCCACCCTCAAAGCAGTAAGTGTAATTGGTGATTAAAATAAGGAGAGGCAAAACCTTCTCTTGACATGGCATGGCAACATGTGACTTGTGATGTCCGGAAGACAGCCTGCCTGCTCTCCTGCTTGCTGGACCCAGCACCTTCCCTCCTTCTTCCAAGAAACAGCAGCTAGCCTCAGCTCATCCTACTGTTGGGCCTTGCAAGGAACTATTTATTAAAATTGTCCTCAGAACGGATTTTCTTTTTCGTTAAGACTACAGGCTTGGACAAGAGCAGGTTAACTCAGGAGGCAGCTGCCTGGCACGACACGTTGCCTGGCATGACAGGTTGCCTGGCACCCATTTTTCTCCCTGCATTCAGCTGCACCTTAGCTCAGGTATAGGTGTCCACACACAAAAACAAAAAGATGTTTCTCCTGACTGAGAGCAAATCTTAACAGCTGAGTTACAAAATTGGCATAAAAATAACTTGAAAAATAGGATGCTTGGAGCTTTAACACATAGATTTGGGAGTTGCACCAGCTTCAGACTCCCTTCCAGAGCTGAAGGAGCTTTTGTACGCAGGAAGCAGAGGAACAGGACAGGATGCATCTCCTGCATGGTGGCTGGGTCTGCTTGTGGGAGAAAGCAACAACACAGTGAGTTCGGCTGTCTTTGCCTCCTTAGCACAGCATAAGTATGACGAGCATTGATCCAGCAGATAAAAGCCAGAGCATGGCTGTTTCACACAGCCACAAGGAACATGTCCTGAACCTGTCTGCTTCACAAACTTGATTTCTCTCTCTCCTTTTCAGTGGAGAGTCCCTTGATACAATTCAGGACTTCAGCATGACTGTAAGCTTCACTTCTCATCCAGTCACTGTCCTACCTAGTCAGATATCTCACCTCTGGCACAGTCTGAGGCTTGCTCTGATAGAACACAAGGACAATTCCTCCCTGGTCCCTGCAGCATTGGGTCTGTACCTTGAGGCAAAAGGCTGAGATTTCTCACAAGTCTCATCCTAGAGGCGTCCTGGCATCCCACCATCCACTGCAGGAAGACTGGTTCTCATATAAGCCAACTTCAAACAAAAAAATAAATTTTAAAACTAAGTCCTGATGCCCTGGAGCAGGGAATCCCACTCTTTAGGAGGTTTTTCCCAATTTGGTTATACTGCTGGCATTTTTACTGAGCTGTCCTTATTCTGGTAACACAGTAGAAGCAGTGGGAAAACTGTTGAGCTCTTTAGGATTGATCAAATTCAACAGGAGCCTCCCAGGGACAAGAGAGATGGAAAAGCCTCCCCCTTTCTCCCCGGGTGATTCTGTGACCCCTTCTGCCCCACGCAAGGCTGAGTACTGCCCTGGCCACCTCCGCAGCCCACGCTCTCTTTTACCATCCTGCAATCTTGCATCACGCAGAAGTTCTCCTGCTTGGAGGGGCAGGAATTTACAATGAATGATTATTCAACATTGTATTTGGTGCAGTAGAGGATTCAGTAGTACAGAGATGGATGGGAGCAGATAGGTAAGAAGCGGGTGTGGAACAGTCCCACAGGTCACTTATGCTATGCTCATTGCAGCTTACTGGACACTTTAATGTCAGAACACAAAGCCTTTTGCTGGTCTTTATGAGACAGTATCACTTTCTATACACTCTCCCTCTGTGCTGCTAGGAGAAGCTTAGGGGCTGCAGACTGAGAGGTTATGCAGGAGTTAAAGCAGCGTTTTTCTGTAAGGCCAGCAACTCGCAGAGCAGGCTGCGTCCTCCTGCGGCTCGGCGCCCTGCCCGGCCCGGCCCTGCCCGCCCGTTAGCGTGAGGCGCAGCGCCACCTACCGCTGGTGGCCGGACAACCGGAGAGCAGCACCCCGAGCTGGAAGGCGCCGATCAGGATCAGCGAGCCCACCTCCTTGCTCCGCACAGGACCGCTTAAAAAATCAGACCCTAAGGCTGAGAGCGTTGCTGGATTTCAGCAGCTCGGGGCCGTGCCCGCCGCCCTCTGAGGCAGACCCATTCCCCTGACGCAACTCCGTGCCGTTCCCCCGGGCCCCGCCGCTGTCACAGAGAGCAGGCGGCCCGGCGCGCTGAGCCCGGCCCCGCGTGCCTCCTGCTCTTCAGGAGCTCGGGCCCTGTGGATCCTGCCCGGCTCTGGTCGCCGGATTGCGGCGGTGAGGGCCGAGCCGCGCCCCATGCCCGCTCCCTGCCGCCCCCGAGCCCCGCGTCCCTTACCATCTCCAGCGCGGCCTTCCTCTCGCCGCTCTCCGCCATGCCCGCCGGACTACAGCTCCCAGCAGGCCCCGCGGGGAACTACAGCTCCCAGCAGGCCTCGCGCGAGCCCGCCGCACGGCCCAGCGGGAAACTACAGCGCCCAGCGGGGAACTACATCTCCCAGCACGCCCCGCTGCGCCGCGCCGGAAGTGCCTCGTGGTGGGCCCGGCCGAGGGGCGGAGCAGCGGCGGGCGGTGGGCTCCGCTCCCGCGTTTACTTCCTGCCGCGGCGGCCGGTATGCCAGAGGGAGGCCCGGTGAGGAGCCCCCCGCCTCAGGGAGCAGCCGTTAGGGGGCGGGGAGGCCCGTTGGCGCGGGAGCCGCTCGCTGCCCTCAGGCCGTGTGGGCCCGGCTGCGTGCGGCCCTGAGGGGCTGCGGCCCGGAGCTGGTGGGAAGCGGCTGGTAGCGCCGCGCTGCCGGATCGCGGTTAACTTTGGAGGTTCGCGGAGCTGGGGCTGAGGGCAGAGGATGGCGGGGGCTTTACGGATTGGGTGCTGATGGATAAACAGTTGTTCTTGGGGGTTGGCGTTACAGGGCATGTTATAATGCCGTAGTCATGTTAGGGCACCCACCTAGCTGTGTTATCTCTGTAGAGAGCTCAGATATCCTGCTTCTTTACCCCTCCTGCACCTCGTGTCTTGTTGCCTTCCAGCGGGTGGGATGGGGCTGGGAGGGAAACTGGATTGATCTCGTCCAGCGCTGTGTTTGTACAGAGGTGCCCCAAGTAAGCTGTGTGCTCCGAGAGGAAGCTGGACTTCTGCTCAGCACTGCCTGAACTTGGTGCTCCTGAGGCTTCAAATGCCCAAATAAGCTGCTGGGTGTACGGTTGGAATAGCCATTAAAGAAATAACGTGTAAAACGCACGGAAGGGTTAAAGGGAAGTTTCAGCTGCTTTCTGCTGAATTCAACGTGTTTAAACGATCTTTTTATTGCAGCTTTCAGAATTGCAACACCCACATTTGTTTCACATTGAAAGCCGGTAGTAATGCGATGTCCCTTGTTTTCTGTGCAGTGGATTTCTGGAAATACAGGCAGTAACCTCCTCCATCCCTCTGAGCGCTGAGGCTGTGAATGTTTTGTTCAAGCAGAAGGACTGACATTCCCTCTTGGCTGGTAAGAGCAGCACTGCTGAGCAACAGAGGAGGGACACCATTTCTCTCCCTTGACTTCTTGCCCCAACACAGCATCCAATAGCTTATTCCACACCTTCAGTGAAGTCAGAGCAACAGACAAGTTGTTTCCATCTCACTTGAAAATAATATCATCTGCTGTCATCCTGAAATGTTAAACATTACGTTCAAGATTGAAGCTGTGTATTTATCATTCTTTAAGACGTTGCAGGAGTTTCTTACCTTTCTGTCAAACGTCAGGAGACAACTTGTAAGCAGCAGCTTGCAGCATGACTTGCAATGCTTCAGTAGTCACTGGGATACAAGTGCAGTACTCGGCTCACCTTTGTACAGCTCCTCTGGCTGCCCAGTGCTTTTGGCACAGCTTAAGGAACTCCTTAGGTCTGTGGTGTTTTCTGGCTGAGGAATGCAGCCTCCTTCCCCTCTTGTCCTATTTTGGAGCCCTTCCATGCGATGCCTACCTGGCATCCCTTAGTGAGTTTGATTCCTTCTTTTAGGAAGGTTTAGTCTTGGTTATTTCCAGCCATCTTGAGCTAGAAATCAGTTGTTTTCTTTAGGCTATATGAAGGGGCAAAAGGCATTGTGTTCTAATGGATTTGATTCCTGACTCACCTGTAACTACGGTAAGAAAAGCTGTTTTCTGGCATCATAGTGGATTTCTATTAATAACAAAAGTAAAGGATGATTTCTGTAGGATTGGATGTGACACTGTTTGGAGAGAGAAGAATATGCTCACTGCTAATCTCTTTTACTTAAAACATTGTGCTGAAAGCTGGGGAAAGGCATCTTATAAAGTAGGTGGCTACTGACTCCTAAGTCAGGCGGAGAGCTGCAAATTCAGGGGTTTTGCTTACTTTTGCAACTGCTCCTTTGTATTCATCCTGTTCGTTGAGTGGCTATGCTGTAAACAGATTTGTTTCTAGATTTTTTTTTTTGTCAGTCACCTGATTGCTCAAGAGGCTTAGCTGCGTTTGTTTGTCCTCGCTGCGACCTGCTGTTCCACCACATACCAGCACAGTCCTGGTTCTCTTGCTGAACTGGATGAAGTATTGCAGATCTCTGTATGCTGGTGGGTCTCATCTGGCGCAGTTATACAAAGTCCTCCTGTTTTATCTAATATTGTTGCAGGTCACTATGCTGTTGTAACTGCTCACAAATTATTTGGATTGTGGTGCCCCGCTGTTCCTTCTTGGTAGCTGCCAAAGAGATCAGTCCCCTGCTGAAGAGTTGTTACATATGCAGAAAACAGAATAAAGCATATTTTGTGTAGCTTGCACCTTCTGGCTAAAGCAGTCAAAGCTAAGGCGTAGGAGAGGGCATTTAATGATTTTTTTTTTTAATTTACTTTTTCCTGGGAAAATGTTTGTGTTCTGTCTCTGTGGCCCTGGCAGAAGGGAATGAGCTGCTGTTCCTTTAATCAGGAGGAACTAAGAAAAGTTGCATGGCAGTTAATCATTTCTTTTTTGCAAGATCAGAATCAGCTGTGTGGCCACTCTTGACTCTGATGTGATAAGCATTTATCTGGATGTATTGAAGGTTTAGTTTTTCTCCTCCCTGTCTATAAACTCGTTGGGTATGTTTTGTGTCTTGTCTTCTCTTCTGCTTCAGTTTCTTCAGGTGGAGGCAGTGGCTCCTGCAGAAAGTTTCCCAGAAGTTACTTATTCCTTTGTGCCTTAGCTCTGAGTAATCCCCCTTTCTATTCAGTCAAAATATTCTTATCTTACACAAGTAATAGCAAAGCCTTCAAATCTACAGAGAGGAGACTTGCGATCAGTAACTCATCCAGCTTGTGCTTAGCTGGAAGTAGGTGAGTCTTGACTTAGCCTCGCTTTGCGACCCTCTGATTTGTGTGTCTGTAGCAACGTGCTTTGAGGAGCTGAGAAGCTTTTGGAGGCTAAGGTCAGCAAAACATCACTAAAATTTGTGGCTACTCATCCTCCTCTAATGCAGTCTGTGTGGCTGCTCTGTGTGGCTAGCTTAAAGAGAAGATGTTCTGAACTGGCACCTTCCATCTTTTGTGACAGGAGCTCTCAAGTATTCTGCATAGGTGTTCTTGTGTGTTGAGCACTCCCTGGGCTCTTCTGGATATAGCTTTCTGGAGAGAGGTTTGGGTTTTCTGTACAGGGGCAGCTCTAAAGCACTCCAGGCAAGATGGGATCCGGCAGGCTGGCTCAGCGATGCTGGAAGGAAATACTGTGGTTAGCTTTGTAAACAGCTTTGCAAATGACGTGGCTCTCTGCTTGTCATATGATGTGCTTTCCAGTAGTAGGAAATAACTGTGTCAGAGAATACAGAATAGCAAGGCTGACTGCCACAATCTTCAGGTGGACATTGACACTGATTGACCATAACAAGCACTATCTGTTTCTGCCTTCAAAGGTCATCTTCTCCAGAGCTTCTTAGATGTAAAATAACGCGGTGACTTTCTTGTTCTGTAATGCTGACAGGCTTGATGTTAGAGGGCATTTGTGAGCCTGCAAGTCAACTTAGCTATGGCTGCAGGAGGAAACACAAACCCAGCTGTTTTTCACCTCTGTCTACTGAGATTTTAAAAGTCTTTCCACCTGGGGAGGAGGGTGGTGAGGCAGGCAAACAGCTGTTTGCACACCCCAGTTCCTTCAGCAGCAATAAAAGGGGACTGCTGGTGTGGGCACCCCTCACCCTCCTTCCTAAAAATTTTTGTGCATCAGCTGGATATAAATCTGGTTTAAATCCCTGAGCCATCTTCAGGTGAGGCTGGGACCTAGGTGAGGGTGGTGGGAGGGGAAACAAGTGGTGCATGAGCACTCGGGCACAGCACGGTGAGGACAAAGGAAGTGATCTCGGAAAGAACAGTAGGTAAATGCAACAAGTTGTCTTTGTTCTGAAAATAGGGCTTGCTCTGAGATGGGGTAAATGAGAAGCCTACCATGCAAAGCAGCCCAAGGGGCTTTCCCGCTGTTCCTGGTAATGTGGTACGTGCAAGGGCAGAAATTTCAAGCCAAGAGGAAGCGAAAGTAGCAGATCTGCTTGAGAGGGGCTGCAGCCCCACTGCAGTGCTCCGGTGCTTCAGTTGTTGGTGCCTTTTTATGGTACCAGTCAGGAACAGCATCTGCATAGACTTCTCTCTGCATAGCATGGGCCTTTCTGTGTGTTCTCCCTTCACCTTCGTTGACACTATGAACTATCAGTTTTTCTAGAATGCGTTTTGCTGGGTGCTGTGCTCTAGAGCAGTGTTATTTGAGGAAGTTTACTGCTCTGCTTCCTGCTTTGTTTGCTGTGCTCTCTTATTAAACTAATCCTTTGCCTTCTGTTCCCATAGGTGGTGCTGGTTCTGAACTCACTGGTGCTCCCAGGTGATTAAGTTAAAGACTGCAGCAAAATCATGGAGTGTCTTGTCTGAATCAATCCACAAGTTCATTCTTTTCCTCTCCAGTCTTGAGCTCTTACACCTGCAGGAGATTACCTGTTGCTGGCCAAGCCTGAGTCCATCAGGCAGAACTGTGAGCCCTGGTGCAGCAGTGATTGTATCTTAACTTCATGGTCTCATGAACAGCCCAGTGTTTCATGGCTCATCTTTTCCCTTACTGCTATGGTCACCTGTGCTTCAGTCCAAATGAAAGCAGACAGATCTTTCAGCACAGTCACTTCCCTCAGTACCAGAGGGGGTAAAAAGCTTGACTGGGAATAACCTATATTCAATCTTTCCACTTGAGCTCTTTGGATCCTGAAGCTAAACCTGTTGTATGTAATTTCTAGAGAAGTCTCTGAGCTTTTTGCTTCCTGTGAAGTTGGTGTGTGATCTTTCTAGCCAGAATGCAGAGGTTTCTAGGCACAATACAAATCAGGCAATATCAGGGTAGTCAGATGCAAAGGGGAAAATTAGATGCGTTTTTTCTTTCTTGGTAGGTCAAATGTCTAAGTGTTCTCTAAGCTGAAAAGAGGCTTATGGGTGTACTGAATCAACAAGCAGATGTCACAGCTGTGGTGTGACATGTGGTTTCATATGTTAAATCTTAGGTCTGTCATTAGAATAATGTGATGATACTTGAGCTGATTAAGTGTGCCCCTTTATGTGATTGTCCTTTGACTTCACAGAAGTCTGGCTCTCAAACACTTGCATCCTGTCATCTGTATGGTTTGATGTATCTGCAAGAACATTGGCTCATAGAAAGTGCATTACTATGGATAATCAGTCTGCAAATGTTGCTCTCTCACTTTGAGATCTGCAGATTATATGCTCATATAGAAGTCTTGGTGCATCAGTGAACATCTCCAGACTGTAAAAAGTAGACATGCACGGTGTGACTAATCAAGCAGCAGCTTTTCTGCTTGGGTTTGATAGCAATCAAATCCAAGGCACCACTCTTGAACTGAAGTCACCTGACAGGGCGAGTGGGCTTGATCTGTATGAGGAGCTGCTGTTTACATGGCTGCAAGACAGTTGCTTCCTTCCTGAAGCATGACTTGCTGGCTGCTGACAGCCTCTTTGAGAAGCAAGAAAAACCTGATGGGTCAACCGAAGAGCAAAAAAAAAAAAACTAGAGATCTAGGTGAAAATTCATTAGGAGGTAAAATTCATTATTGAGTCAGACTGTAGGGCACTGTGCAGTAGCAGTTTAAAATGAGAAAAACCCCACCTCTTCTAGAGGTTACTGTGGTCTTACTGGTGTTCTGAGCAGAACCTAAAGGGGGAAAAGAGCAGCTTTCTAATAACAATATATTGTCAAAGTATTGAATACATTTATGCCTCCTTCCCATTATGCTGAGGGAAGAGAAGATACTATTGAGACTAGAATGTTTTCTCTGCCAAATAATACAGGCCTAATTCTTATGGTGTTTTTATTTCCAGATAGTGTGAAGTCATGGCTATTCTTTTTGCTGTTGTGGCAAGGGGCACAACCATCCTTGCCAAGCATGCCTGGTGTGGAGGAAACTTCCTGGAGGTGACAGAACAGATCCTGGCAAAGATACCTTCTGAAAACAACAAACTGACCTATTCACATGGGAAGTGAGTACTGTTTCCCTTCTGGGTATCGAAGCAGAGACTAGCTAACATGCATGAGAATAGGAGTAAATGGAGGTAGCAGAATTCAGTTTTCCCCAGATCAGTTATACATCCTGATTGCAGGAAGAGAAGTCCTTACAGGCAGTATCTTTTAGAGTCATCCTGATGTATCACAAATGCAGTTGTTGGGAGAGAAGCATTTATCCCAGGCTTATGCAGATCTCTGACTAGTCCTTAGGTCATGGTTGACAGAAAAGAGCATTTGAATGCAACATCTCCTGGCATTGTGCTTGTTCCTTATTGCATATGTGGAGTACAGAAGTTAATGTGCTGAGGTGCTGCAAACTAACAGTAGAACTGCAGAGAACACAGCTGTAGCAGCATTCCATGTTACTCCAGCTCTCTTTTCAGTTAGCACTGTGGTTGGATTCCCAGTGTTGTCCATGCTGTTGTGTTAAAGCTGCTTTGGCTGCCCAAGGATTGTAAAGATAAGAATTTAGGTAGCCTTCCTGCATCCTTTGCTGCCTTGGAAGCACAAAGAGACCATGGGGAAGAGCCTTCTGAGGAAGCTGCCTGCTCTTCAGTTTACAGTACTCCACATGCTGAATTATTTTCTACTGTAACTTTAAGAGCAAAGTAATTTCCTTTTGTTTTACCTTTGCTTTGAGTGCTGTTCAGCTATTTGCAGAATTGAGCTGCAGGAGTGCCACAGTATGTTCTTACAGTTGAAAACTTGAATTGTGAGAGGTTCATTGTTCTTTAGTGGGAACACCAAGCACTAGTTAATCACTGCATCTATGCTTGCAAAGCATGCTGTGAAGTGGATAGTTGTTTGCTCACTACTGAAGACTTTCTTAATGAGGATTCAACACTGCAATGCTATCATGTGATGAGAAGTATAACAGTAATATAGCAGGGTGGTAAAGATCCTGGCTGCAGCAAATGAGGATAAGCCCAAACACAGCGGCTGTAAGCACAGCAACAAAGGAAAAAAATGTGCTTACCTTTGGAAGATCTCTGGTACATAGAGGACCTCCAGCAACATCCCCTCATCTCCACTGCCAACCCTTAAATGAGGTCTGGAAGGGGTGGATCCTGGCTCCACCCCTTCCAATCACTCAGGTTCATTGCATGCACCTGAGCTCCCCTGGGTTGGCCCTGCCTTCCCACCAGGTGCTCCATCACTGGTTCAGGCCATGACTTAGCATTTCCACTACAAACACATTGCAGAAGATCACTGCAGTTTGTGGTGTGATTGTTTTGCTTTGCATTGTGCTGTTAAAAGTTAGTAGGTGCCATCTGTTTGCTCAGCACCTCTCAAAGCATCTTTATGTGAATAAACCAATGCAGCCACATGCTTCAAGCCTGTTTAGCCTGATTGCCGTTCTATTAAATTCATTTTCTTTTTTGGCTGCTTTTGTTTTGTAGTCTTTCTTTGCAATAAAAACCCAAAGCAGTGCAACTTAGTGGTCATACAAACATGGCTAAAGAAGCAAGTCACTTTACCAGCAAGGTTCATTGAAGTGTTGACTTCCTTGTCACTCCAATCAACTGCAGATAATCTCACAAGTTAACTGTGTGTGGGTGCTTGTATACAGACTGAGCAGTATTAGATACAAATCTTACCCCTGGGTATCATAGGATGATTGAATGGCCTGGGTTGAACAGGACCTCAAAGATCATCGAGTTTCAATCCCCCTGCTGAGTGCAGGGTCGCCAACCACCAGACCAGGCTGCCCAGAGCCACATCCAGCCTGGCCTTGAATGCCTCCAGGGACGGGGCATCCACAACCTCCCTGGGCAACCTGTTCCAGTGCGTCACCACCCTCTGAGTGAAAAAATTCCACCTAATATCCAACCTAATTCTCCCCTGTCTCAGTTTAAAACCATTCCCCCTTGTCCTATCACTATCCACCCTCATGAACAATCGTTCCTCCTGCTGTTTATATGCTGCCTTCAAGTATTGGAAGGCCACAATGAGGTCTCCCCGGAGCCTTCTCTTCTCCAAGCTAAACAAGCCCAGTTCCCTCAACCTTTCTTCATAGAGAGGTGCTCCAGCCCTTTGAGCATCTTGGTCATGTCATGGTGTTTATTTTCCACAAGTAAGTAGCTGGAAGAACATGGAACTGAAGTTGTTTGGCAGCATGAAGTTGCTGTGAAGTGTGGGGTGCCACAAATGATACCAGTTATTACTTATGTGTAAGTGGTCTCTTATTCAATGTAGCTGATAGGAAATAAATGCTTGGCTAGGAAGATAGCTGGGGTGTGTTGGCATCTGTGTGACTTGCTGTAGGGTAACTGGAATTTGCTCTTCTTCTTTTTCCGGCCCCTAAATTCAGCGCAGACGCTAGCATCTTCTGGCAGACCAGTCTTGTGGCAGCTTCAAATGACTTGTTTTTTTTTCTCTCTTTGCAGTTATCTGTTTCACTACATCTGCCAAGACAGGATTATATACCTCTGCATCACGGATGACGTAAGTATTTTGGTTACAGCTATTGCACATCCAGACTTTTTATGAGTTTTAGCTTTTGCTGTGTGTATGTCCATGAGAAAGCAATAATAGGTGCTAATTCCCAATGCATTTTATTCCACTGGAACTTATGACTGATGGATGTGAGAACACAGCTCTGAAGCCTAAGCCTGAAATTCAAATGCATGTGAATAAGTATCTCTGAGGTTAAGTTCTTATTTAAAGCAAAATCATCTCCCTCACAGGAAAAGATACTAGGCACAGAATTAGATCTACATATACGTCAGTAATATCTGCTTCCAGCTGATGTCCAGGAAGGTGACTGGAGTCTGGCTGCTGCTAAAACCCAGGATAACCAGTCAAATCCTGTAGTGTTATGTATAGCATGCCTGTCTAAGAACTGATACTTGTGGTTTTGGGACTAGCTATGCTCTGCATACGCTTTATTAGCTGACTGGATGTGGTCTGCTCACTCCCTCCCAGGACTTTGAACGTTCCAGAGCCTTCAATTTCCTGAATGAAATCAAGAAGAGGTTTCAGACCACATATGGCTCAAGAGCACAGACAGCCCTTCCCTATGCAATGAACAGCGAGTTCTCGAGTGTCTTAGCTGCACAGCTGGTGAGTTCTGTTGCTAAATGGGATTGCTTTGGCAAGTTCAACTTGTCCCCACAGGGTCTTCCTGTATTCTTTCATTTGCACCTGAAGCACCACACTGAGTCTGTATATGAAGGCAGGGGAATTTACTGCTTTCCCAGTGTGTTCTCTACAGCTGAGTTGCTTTACTGCTTCTGGGATAAAAAGGGGTTGGGGCTAATAGTGATGTATTCATTATTTGCACTGCATAGCTGCACTTGAGATTAGATCTTAAAGGTAGCATTTGAAATCTCAAAGCTAGCTCCGCTTGGCTCTCCATTCCAAGAAAATCTCACTGTTGTTATGAGCAAGACAAATGCATGCTACTCTTTCAATTGAACTGAACTTCAAAATTTGAGTATCTAGTAATTGAAAACTGCCCCTTGCTTCTCTCCCTTTTACTCCGTGGTAGTTTGTGGCACGCTGCTGGGGTGTGGTAGGGTATTTGTTCATGGTACTGTTTCATTTTCAGGAGGCAAGAACACTGGGCTTGGGTTACAGGCAGGTTCTGTGTACAGAAGCACTTGCACAGATGCAGCAAGGACTTCCATTCCCAAGACAGCTATTTTAAAAAAGAGGATAGAGTGTTTTGAATCTTCTGTTTAAAATTCATCACATTTTTTAGAGTTCTTAATTGACAACAATTTCATAATTTGAGCAGCGCTGTTTCTCGAGACCTGCCTTAAAAGGAATCTGTCCTTGGAACCTTGGTTTTCAGAGCTTGTTTGCAGACTGTATCTGGGGCAGCTACAGCTGGCACTGTACACAAGATGTGGGAGGCTCTCAGTCTGCTTTGCTGTGGCTGGTGAGCATGTAAGCATTGTGGCTGTTGCCCTCAAAGCTTTCCTTTTTCCTGTTCATCTACTGAATATGCCAGGTTTGCTGATAATCTGCATGCAGGAAGAGGAGGTCCTTTGGCCACCTGGCAGCACAACTGGTGTAAGGGCAGAAACTAAGCAAACTTCTAACACTCACCAGCAGTAACAGTTGTGTTCTGGAGTGCAGGGTGCAGCTGGAGGATGCGCACTTGTGCTCTTGCTTCCTGAAGGTTGTACTGGATGTTGTGAAAGGAATCAATTGTACTGGTATCCTCGATGATGAATGGAGATGATTCATAGCTTGTGAGGCTGCACATACTTCACTGCAAAAAACTGTTCTTCAACTTATACGGTAGGCAGAAGGCAATGAATAATAAAGGCAGCATGTCTTCAGAAGAGCCCAATGGATTGTGCATAATAAATTAGATTCAGTCCTATCACAGATAGGAAGTTAGCTTTTTCCTCTACCAGCCCTTGATGCGTGCAGACCGAAACTACACAAAGTGATGATTCATCAAAATGTAAGCAATTTTTGGCTGGAATCAGCTTAATGCTCTGCCTTATCAGAAGAGCCAGGCGGTGTCCAGGGCCATGGTAGTGTTATTCCTCTAAAAATCCCAGCATTTGCATTTCTCTAAAGCATAACGTAGAGCTGCTTACCTTAGCTTTTGCATATTGATGAAATCCAAGCATCTAATCATTCTTAATAGAAGTTAAACGGTGGCAGAAAGCTGTTCCCCCAGCTCCTGGAGATTAGAGCCCTAACGATCTAATGCTTCATGTGGTGGGAGAACAGGGCTGCTATCAAGGTGGTTATAGATGTAACCGAAGGAGTTTAACTGTTGTGATGCTGAGTGTAGAGATCATATGGCAGTTCAGAGATTGTGCTGTTACTCAAGTGTATCACACAGATAACACTGAAAAGGGAGTCTGTGCTTCCAGTAAAACCAGTGACCAGCTCAGGTAGTGTGCCAATTCTGCAACTTCTCCTAAAACTTCACTTCTTTGTTCAAAGGAACTGTTACTTTCAGTGCTATATCCATCAATTATGGCATGAGTGTGTGAATGCTGTTAGAGCACTAGGCTATTGCTTCCCATGTGGCCAGAAATCTCAAATGTGTGTCCTCTGCCCTGCTCAGGAGGGACCAGGAGATTCCCTTTTTGCGCGAAGTGCTGTGTTGAGGATCCTTGTTTTCACTGACTGTTCATTTGTTACAGAAATACCACTCGGAGAGCAAGGGCACTGACCAGGTAGCAGAGACACAAGCTCAAGTTGACGAACTTAAAGGAATCATGGTTCGAAACATAGGTATCTGCCTTGTTCTTGTGCCATGCATGCAGCATTCCACCAGGGCAGAGTGGTGATCCTGCAGGGAGTTGCTGAGAGAGGAGCTGGTGGTGGGCTGTCCTCTCCTGACGGAACCAGCAGTGGTTAAAGGGGCTCAGGGAGCTCTGAGTTTGCAGTCCATTGCTTGTGTTGGACATGGGGAGAGCACAGCTTGGTGGGAACTTCCACAGCTTGCACTGAGGTGCAGTGTGCCCTGTTACTGCTGCCTTCCTGCCGCTGCTGTGAGGAAAGTGCTTCTCAGCATTTTGTCCTGTTGGACTTTGGCTTGGGACAAATCTGACCACTTAAAATAGAGGCCTAGATCTGGAACTGAGCAAAATTGAGTAGATTTAGTCCCAAAATGTGAGATTGCTCCTTAAGTGCCACTGCTTGGTTATTTCAGAAAGGTTGAGGGCTACTTGTCATTTTGGAAACCACTGCCAGGAGCTCTTCCTGGCTTCCAGCTGAGCTTTGGGTATTAGAAGCAGCTTATTGCAGTGGGATTCTACTTACAGGTTTGGATTTTTCTCTTTCTCCAGACCTCGTGGCACAGAGAGGAGAGAAGCTGGAGTTGCTGATTGATAAAACAGAGAATCTTGTGGATTCGGTAAGTTTGGGGAAGAACTTAAAAATGGGAAAATAGTGGTCCTGCAGCTGTTGTTCTCATCAAAGAGCAGTGGAGGCAAACAGCAGCATCTAAAGCCACTTTTAAACAGACAATGAAGCATCTTGAAGTAATATTTCCTTGTGTTAGAAACAAGACCTGTCTTATTTCCCCCCTCTGTATGGCTGTTTAACCAGCTGCGTACCAGCCTTGCAGCTCCTTAACAGAACGAAGGAGTAAAGTAAGTGAGAAATGACTGAAAAGTCAAATTGAATGTAATTATAAAGCATGTGTTATCTAGTCAAGTGGCCTGCAGGTAGCCTGGAAGTTTTTCTGACTTTTCCCTGGAAATCCCCTGACCTGATTCAGCATCTTCCTGGGCAGGGTCCTGACTTGGGGCCTAATTTCTTTGGCACCTGACCCTCAGATGCAGTCCTCAACACTATAGAGTGCCAGCGTGTCCTGTATGGCACTTGTGGATTTGTAGACATCTCTGAGCTGGCAGAAATGTTGTCATGCTTTAGAGAGATGAGCTAGGGATGCTTGCAGTTACCCAGCTGGGAATACTGTCCTGCTGCGCTGAATGTTTGAACCTTACTACTTCCTCAGGTGGTGGTGGCAGTAAGTAGTCTAAGCTCAGGTAATGCCTTAGACAAAAGGACTGGAATTCCTTCTTCAGTTAGTCTCAGGTCACATGTGTTCACTGAGAATGTTTCTTGTTGGAAACCGTGCAGAGAATGAATGAATGGATTGTGGTGCTAGTTTGAATGTCTTACGGCTCAATGTTGAGAGAGTCCATGGAAATCCAAGGTTGAAGTTTTCAAGAGCAGTGAACCAATTTATCACTCCCACATGAACCTTTACTACCAGAGTGGTGTAGAGAAACCAAGTGCATCGGATCCTTCCCAGTAGCAAGGTCTTCCTTTTGGCAGGGAGATCTGAAGAAGCCAGTACACAAAGTAGTCCTGTCCTCCTGAGAACTGGTTTGGGCTGAGATGAGGTGTGTTGCTGCAGCCTCTGCATCAGGACACTTGTCAGTATCGAATCATCTGTTTCCATACCTAGAAACTGCACAGTTGAGTGAGAGAAGTACTGCCAAAGTTCAGATGTTAACTTAGCATGGAAATCAGCATTGAGTCGAAATTACATTAACAGGGATACAGTTCTGCTTGATGTTGCCTCACTTGAAAAGTCTGGGGAGTGCTTTGTGGGGAAAACCTGAAAATAACCAGCAGAGTGTGCTGCTGAGTTGGCTCAGTCTGGATGCTGCAGCCTTTCTCTATGCAGGCATCTCTTCGAATGAGCTGTTCAGGGAAACTGTTTGGGGGGGAAAGAGTTGTGCTAATGTGACCCAGTGGGTGCTTGAGGTCTTCTGGTGGCCACAGCCTCTCTTGAACAGATGCATTTGCAGGATACTGAGAGAAGACATGGAACAGGGTAAATACAAGCTTTCCATAGAATGCAACAAGTCAAAATACAGGAGGCAAGTTCTGGAAGTTCTAGTATTAAAGGAGTTACTTTTGTAGCTGGACTAGAACTGATGTTGAGTGTAGGAATAAAGATCAATAATTGCTTAAATATTTTTTGAGTACTTCAGTTCCCCAAAGCTTGCAAGTGAAAGGAAAACAGAACCAGAGGTAGTCCAAGGTAAACTAAACCTGATGATGTCCTATGCCTAATTCTTCCCAAGCTGACTTTAGGAAGGTGCAAACCCAAGCTGGTTCTGGATTCAGTGTTACTTCTGTTGTTTGGGTTTTATTAATCTGCCCTTAAAGTAGCATAGGAGATAGCTTTCCCTTGATCCCTTTTGGCTTTGCATTATGGTAACTGCAGGAGTTAAATGGATCTGGAGGAGATAACTGCAGCGGTTTGGCTTATTAGGGAGGTAGGGTGGTATGGGTATGTGCCTCTTCATCTAGCTTCTTTGGATGCAGCTTTCTTTGCAGCAGATTTCGCAATAAAACAGCTGCTTTACTTTCTCTTGTAGTCAGTCACTTTCAAAACTACCAGCAGGAACCTTGCTAGAGCCATGTGTATGAAGAACCTCAAGCTTACCATCATCATCATCATTGTATCAATTGTAAGTATGGAGCACCTTTAGCTCTTAAGTCAGTCTTAACTGCTGGAAAATGCAAAGTGTATTGCTGCCATCAAACCTGCTTTAACTCATGCTTGGTATGGTCTTAGCTCTAAAACAAGTGTTTTCATGGTCTTACGTGAGATATGGAGAGGGGAGTGTTGTGCCAGGCAGTTTTTCTTGTCAAGGTGATAGAAAAAGTTTTCTTGACAGTTCTGTCTGGCTTACAGATGCCTGCCGTAGACAACTGCCTTGCTAACTCCTTAGAAATTAAGGCATTGAGTTCATGGCTCCTCTACCTGTACTGGCTTTCTAGGCCTTATTCCTTTTGGTATTTGTTGCTTAGCTTGGAATGGTGTACCTTCAGCCTCTAATAAATGTGAACAGTGCTAACGTGAGGATGCTGAAGTGTAATTACAGGTTGGGTGTGTGAAGTGCTTCGTCACTGAAGCCTTTGCTGGAGGAAAATTCTCATCCTGTGTTGCCGGATGGATGTGAAGGAAGAAGCCTTGGTGCAAAGTTCTGTGGGACATTTGACAAGTTTTTTAGGGTGTTTATAACCTGGGGTTTCCAAACTTGTGTTTTGATGCCAGGCCACGTCACCAGTTGACTTCTGAAGGACGGAATTCTCCATTGAAATCCCTCGTTTTTGTTCCCCAGGTTATCATCTATATCATCGTATCGGCTGCGTGCGGTGGCCTTGCGTGGCCAAGCTGCGTGCAGAAGTAACCGGAGACAGCTGGTGCTGGTCAGTTGGAGATGAGAGTCACGGCAGTGTGAAGAAGCAACCTACAGAATAACTCTTAATCTTTCACTACTGACACCTTCTCATTCTTCATCCCTCCAGGACTTGAGACTTTTTGCCTTATCACCCCAAACAGGCCCAGCCGGTCGCTGCTTCAGTGCAGCTGCAACCTCAAGAATGGGCTGTTTTAAATTACTTGAAGGGATTTTTTGTTTGTTTTCTGTCCCACCTACAACCTTCTCAGCCAGCTGGTACCGCCAGCTCTGGAGGGTACAAGCATGCTTGTCCATGTGTCCATGCAGCTTTGCACTTTCATGTGAGCGTGCAAGTGGAGAACAGCTCTGCTAGCAACTGTCCTACCCCTGAGGATGACTCTGGAGTGTAGTTTGGGGTGGGCTGAGCCAAGCTAATGGGAGAGACACAAGAGAGGTGTGTGTATTTCCATTTTCTGCAGACCATGGAGATCAGGTGCCCCTCCCTGCACGTCGGGCATCTTGTAGTGGCTCAGCATGGAGGGGTTGCAAGTGCAATACTGGTAGTAACAAAAAGAATGGCTTTGGGGCTGGGGCTTTAGGCACTGTAAGATGTAGGTGCTGCTTCTGTATGAAATCTCCTTTTCCTGGTGGTATTTCAGCAGTTGGTAGGAGGGTGATAGGTCACCTCAGCATTTCGAAATGGCCTCCTCTTCACCATCACTTCTTTTTCCTTCTTCCCCTTCAATTTGTGGCAAAAACAATACAGTAAAGGAGATGGTTCTGTATAGTTAAGGTTGCAATAATGCATATCCTTTGTCATGTTATTTCTCCTGTTCTTCTGAGAGTGACTAAAATGAATACTAACAAACGTTACCACTTGCTAAAGTGAAAATGGGAGCCAGTCAAGGCTGATGTATTAATCAGGCTTGATAAGGTGTCATATATTGGATGCTTGTGCTCTGAAGGTTTGTGCTAAAATGAGGACAGAGGAGGACAGAAGGTTGGAGTTAAATGGATGGTTACTTTCTCTATGGCCTGAAGCAGAAAAGGTCTTTTAGAGGATGCAGTAACAGCTACTCATGTGCTGGGGGAAAAAAGAAACACAAAAAACAACCCCAAAACTCCAAGGCTTATTACCAAATGTAGGATCTGGTACCCAGGTAACGTGCTGCTATCAAGAGTGTCTATATAGGGACTGCTTTGCCTGGTGCTGGAAGCGGTGATCACCGTGTCTCTGTCCCATCAGGTCACCCTCGGGAAGGGGCTGCACAGCAAGCATGTAGGGCAGCACACTGAGATCTTGCACAAGTATCAGATGGTCTAATAAGGAATCTGCACTGCTTTGGCCTGGGGAAGTGACTTCTCATGGTGAGTGAAAGCTGTGCAGGTACAGGAAACTGAGGCTCAGTTTGGTGACTAACCTGCAGCACTTGGTGCCATGGGTTCCCTGAGCCCTGCAGCACAGGCTTGCCGGGCAGGGCAGTGACATTCAGTGGCTGCTCCTTCACGTGCTTCTTCTTGTGTGTTATGCTTTCCAGCTGGTGCCAGATAAAGTTTTCCTATAAACTTGCATGGTCATTTGGATGTGACTTGGAGGCTAAAACTTCACTAACAGTAATCAGACCTTGATATCCAGAGAGGGCCAGTGGTTCTGATCAGCACTGTGGTCACTGGCCTGTTTGTACCCTGCATTAATCTGCTGTAAAGCAGAGAAAGACTTTGTCTTACCTGGAAGTGGATGTGAGGGAGAGCCCTTCTCCTCCTCCTATCTTTACAACCACCTACAGCTCAGTGTACAATTGTGCATGTTTTAGGGACTGTTGATGTTACTGTGTTAATTTCTATGACTTGTTGTCTTATGTACAAACACTTTTTAATGAAGACTTCCTCTCCTTTTAAAGGATGCACTGAGGTGTTAGTGTAAAAACAAGGTTCACCTGGTTTAAATAAAGTAACTGTACAGAAAGCAGATCCGCTTAGTGGTGTGGAAGGCCACCTGGCACTGGATGTAGACTGGTGGTAGGAAAACTTGGAAACCAGTGTGCACCTGGGGCATGGGTCTCCCTGTGCAATGCTGCAGCTCCTGGCTTGGTGTCACCCTGTGTGGCTGCTTGAGAAAGCACACAGAGAAAGCCTGCTGTGACATAGCTCCTGTGAAGGCTGCATATAATCTCTCAGCTTTGAGAGGATTTTGAGTTAGCTTTGATGCAGATGGTAGAGCCTGTCATGACATGACAGTGGCTTTATTAATGGTGAGGGAAAGAATCTGCTTTTCCTTGGTTTTAGCTCAGAGTATCTGTGAGTGCCTGGGACAGAGGGATGCTGAAAGATGCATGGGATGAGATGCCTGCTTGCTCAGTGCACCTGGGGGGCTGAAGGGAACATAAAAGGAAGCAATAAGGCAGTGGTAATATTGTTTGGAAGCTAAATTAAGATTTGTGTGCAAACAGAGCAATTTTCAGTGACTCGAGATGAAATCCTCCTGTCTTGAGCACAGCCTTTCTTTTCTCTAGTCTTAGTGGGGAAGAACCTACCTTCCTGGAAGAGTTCCCTGGGTGTTCTGATTCCCCCGTGTGACTGATTGACTGCAGCAGTTGCTAAGCTCACTGCCTTGCACTTCAGCCTCTCTGTTGAAAAATAAAAGTTAAATAGAGCTTGGTAGCCTTTCATCTACCTCAGGAATGTTAAATAGGTGTTGTAGTGTTAGGTGTTGGACATAGGCTCATGCATCTGTATGAGGGAGTTAAATTTCCTCTTCAACTTGCAGAAACTGTTCAAGTTCAGTTGATTGTTATCGTGGCTCGAGGTAAAGAAACATTGCATCCTAATGGTGTCTGCTAGGGCTCAGAGACAACACAGAATACCAAAATCTGAAGGAAGATCACCAGGTTTGAGAATGGCTTAGGGAACGAAGGGGTTTATCCTGAATTAACATCTCATTAGTTCGGTAGCACTTAGAGAGCTGGGCTTTCTGTGTAGTGCTCCTGATTTACGGACCAAAAGCAGAGGGCTGTCCTTCCTCAAGAGAGCCATCCTCAAGTGATCGTCAGCATCAGGCTAATATTTAAAATGCCCACGCATTTGAGCAGAAGCTAATCTCAGAACGAGGCCTCGCTTAACTTTCTTGCTTACTTCTGTATCAGCCTCAGGTCTGTCTAGAAATGTACATACAAAACTGTCGCTGTAGACATCTGTCTTGCAATTCTCATAGAAAAAATAGCACATGCCTGGTAAGCTTTAACTGGAATATAATCTGGAAATATTTAAACGCTTCCACTTCTTCAGAAAGCTTTTGTTCTTTACTTTTCCTTAAGTATCTGAGTGAATAGTAGCGGCTGTCTCAACTTCAGAGGCTGCAGAGAAATGGCCTGCATGGAAAATGCAGACACGTTCTTACCTTTGGAGTACAGACCATAATAAAACTGTCAAACAATAGAGAAGTCTGACTGACATGGTGCTAGTCTCTTATTTCCTGTCCCAGTGCACGGAAAGGTGAGCTCAACACCGTGAGTTTCCAGCTCTTCCACCAGGCAGAAGCGTTAAGAAAGAACCTTCTGCATGGAGGAAAAGCTTCAACAAGACACAGTGCTAGCCACCTTCAGGGCTTCAGCATGGAGCAGTGAGGAACCCCTCTGTCCAGTAATGGCCATCTCGGGCATTTTAACAGGTGGCAGGGAAGGAGGTGTTTGGAGAAGGAGCAGAACTCAGTCACATCTGTCTCCTCTTGTTATGAGCAGTTACGTGAGCCTTCCTTTTTGTCCTTTCACTAGCTGGAATTGGTTGCAAGACTTACAAAGGATCTCTTTTCTCCTCCCCCCACGCTTTAGCAGTTGCTCTAAAGTGGAAGGGGATTGTTTCAGCTTCAGGAAAACTGTGGTATACAGCTAACAGCATAACAAAAAAAAGAATTGTTGTTACTTCAGTCCTCATTAGCTTCCATATATTACTTCTTGAAAGAGGTAACTGCGGTCTCAACATTTACACACCTGCAAAAAGCTGCTCTTGTGTGGCTGTTCTCTCATCCGCTTGCACAGGAAAGTCAGCTTATAGCGTAGTCAGTTCTGTGCCAGCATTATCTTTCTAGGTGCACTAACTGTTCAGTAGTGGAACACACACGAGAGCTAGTCTGATACTCATTAATTTAATACAACTGTCTCTTCTAAAGCAAACAGTGCAAAGAGGTCACCGCAAAGCCTGAGCGGCTTCCAAGTTGCGAGTATTGCTTCACATACTTTGTTTTGCTGAGGCCCCTTCTGGATGTTCTAAAAAGGCATGAACTGAATGCTGTGAATTGTTTTCCTTTGCTAAAACTACCTCACTGTTAGGAAATCCAAGGAGCTGAAAGGTAAATATCAATACTCACATCACAAAGCTCTCCCTATGTAAACAGGTCTCCAGTGGAAGGCTCTTGAAAGAGGTGACGGATGGAAGCAGACTTCTGCAGCCTCATTCCTAGCACAGAAACACTCAGAGAGGCTCACTGTTTGAGTAAGGCAGATCTATTTCAGCACCATAACATTTTATTAAACTACACTATCAAAATCACATTGATGGCAGGGAGAACGTTGCTATCAGTGCATATTTTGTGTACTAAGACGGAATTCAGAGCCTCCAGCACTTGCTGAGGAGAAGGACGTTGAAACAGAATCCTTCATAGCCAAAGAGGCAGTAGAAAAACTTCTACAAAAATGAGGGCAGTTAGGGGCGAGCTGAAAGATCAAAGGGAAACACTTCAAGTCAAATCAGTCAGGGGAGCTCTTTTTTTCAAGAGTTCACCTGTAACTGGTGTTTGTTAGCTTCCTCCTCTGAGCTACGAAGATGGTGACAAACAGCAGTTCCCAAAGAGCATCCCCTGTCCCTGCAACTGGCTGCTTGCAAACCCACACAAATATTGTGTACTGCTCCTGCGCTTCTGAACTGAGATGCACACGCTTGAATGCAACAGCTTGAAGTATACTACAGTTATAAAAACCTGCTTCGTCTCCTAGAACACACAATAAAAATTAGCAGAAATACATTCTATACAGAAGTAAAAAAAAAAAAAGTTGTTTCAAACGAATATCAGAGTACACCGGGTTGAAGTTAAAAAGTCTTACTTCTAACACCTAGACAGCTATTTCTAGTCTCCCCCTGCCACTGCTGTGAAACGTGCCCTAGCAGCTGCTGGAAGCTGCTTTGTGGCCCAAGCAGGACACCCAGCAGCCTCGTTAAGCAGGCATCCTCAGGAGCAGGTCATAAGAAGTTGTTTGCTGCGACAGGCCTTCCGAAGGGCTGCACATAGAGGTTACTATGAAATAAGGCTCTTCTCAGTCTTCGTAGGAAGACTCATTTGGGTAACATTTTGAACAGTGGGAGCACAGTAAAGCAGTTGTCTGTTCTACCGCTCGGAGGACAGGCTCATGCCAGAGTGGTGGAAGGCAAGGACAGTTTGCATTCAAGAGGAGAGGAACTATGTACATCGGTCCCAACGCGATGGGTCTCTCAAATAGAATATCGTTTTAAAATAATGTTCTCAAGCCCAGCCAGCTGGGGTTCTGCTTCACAGAGGTGTTTGGCAGTGCATCGGCTTTGGGTTGTGTCAGTAACACCCGTCCTTCCAGGAATCGTCCGCAGTGTTCGGAATGGCCTTTGCTGATTGAAGAAACCTGGTTTGGGAGACAAAGAATCACTCACAGCGACAAGAAACAACATTCCCAGTGACCTGCTGATGCACACAGCGACGTGTTTGAGGCTTCAGCTTAAGGCTGGGCTCTCACAGCAGCTGCCTTAGGACAATGTCAGCACCTGCCTGCCTTAGGTAAGCTGCTGCAGCCACTTCAGCAGTGACACATTTAACCTGCTGTGCTACATTATGAGCACTGTGTGAGTTTTTCCTCATGCCAGAGGTCAGAATAAATACATTCTTCTGGCAAGTGTGACTAAATCCATGAAATATAATCAGGCTGTATACAGAGTACTGCTACAAGTTAAGCACTTCAATTACCACGAGAGTATTGTGTTTTGTTTTCAAGTAGATACAAAACAGGTCAACTTCAGGCTAGAAAGGGACACCTACACATCAGAAGGTCAGAACACAATATTGCTTATCAATCTGATGTTGAATCAACTTAATTTCCCATTAAAAGTTTACATTAAAATTGCACTGCAAATAGCTGTAAATAAAGGAAGCTTTTGGCAGTTGGGTAGGGGATTTGCCACACACCTGAGTACAGCAGATGGCTGGGGACGATGGAATGAGAGAACACCTAGCTCTAATGGCACAAAGCACTCCATGCATGTAGTTGGTACAACCATTTTAGAGGCTGCTTTAAGGAATAAAGAGTTTAAGGAACTGCTGCTTTAGACTGTCTACAGACTTCAGATATCCACTGCTTAAATATTTAAGTATCCAGTCATAAAAGCTAAAGAGTTAAGAATTATCGTTAAAAAACAATCCAATAGCAACATGCTGAGTTAAAATACAGCCTCTAAATCAGTTCCTTGTACAACAAGAACACAAATTACGGGTTAGGGATACTTTGGGTTTGGCTTTCACCCTTTTGAAAAGGGTATGAAGACACTGTAGTGATACAGGACAAATAATCAAGGTTTGTCCTAAGTATATGTCTATTATACCTACTTTCCAGATTCTCCTAAAAACTCAGTGGGCCTTGGAGAATGTCCTAGCTAAAGATGGAGGAATCGAAGTGAGGCATCTGGGGAGGCTGTTCTGTTACCAATAAAGAGCATTTATTAATCTTTTGGGAGGATGTTTCCCTTCCTAAAGCCAGAGGCATGCACCAAATGAAAATATGCCATGATGTTCATTTCTTACACCAATAAAGTTGAGCCCGTGATTCACCATTTTCCCAGACAACTGGCTTTTAAGACATAATCAGTAGCTCTGACTCAACACTATATTCATGGCACTCTTTAAAAGAAATCCAAAATGAATCTCGCTCTATTAAAGAAGTTCCTAATCTGTGAGATAAAGGCAGAGATTCAAGCCTGCAAGGTTTAAAGTCTCACCTCTTGGACGGCGGCGTCAGCTTGCTCTTGGGCACTGAAGCTCCTCCAACAGATGTGCGTGCTTTCATGGGTGAATTTTTTGCCACAGTAACCATGCTTCTAGTAGTGGAACTGCTGCTGGAAGAGCCCGCGCTCAGTGAAGAAGCCTGGGGCTTTCGAACTCCGCTAACGGGAGCTGTGTAACTGCAAGCTTTCACCGGCTGCCTGGGCGTTAACAGAGAGTTTGTGCATGACCCAGCCTTCATGGGTTGCCGCACTGTCAGGGGAGACTGCCCTGCACTGGAGGAATACCTGAGCTTACTGGGAGCCAGACCTGGAAATGGAATGACAAAGAATCACTCAGTATTTTAAGAACACGTGAGGGTACTGAGCCCCTTAAGGGCCCCGTTTTTTTGTCAGTTTAACACTATAATGTGATGGAAAGTGTAGTGATAACAGCAGGGCAGAAAAGTCCGTGGCTGCAGCAAATGAAGTTAAGCCCAAATGCAGCAGCCAAGGACACAGAAACAAAGGGAGAAAATTTGCTCGCCTTTGGAAGGCCTCAGGTAGGCAGGGATCTCCAGAGAGATCCCTTTACCTCCACTGCCAACCCTTAAATGAGGTCTGGGAAGGGGTGGATCCTGGCTCCACCCCTTCTGGTCACTCAAGTTCATTGCATGCACCTGAGCTCCCCTGGGTTGGCCCTGCCTTCCCACCAGGTGCTCCATCACTGGTTCAGGCTGTGACTTAGCATTTCTGCTACAGTTGGGAAGGTTTAAACAGAAAGGAAAAGGAAAAGATATCCACTACAGCAGTGTGTAGAAAACATTGCACTGACTTGCTGATGGTTGCTGAATTCTTGAAAGTCGATTGCTTGGCACCTGCAGATCCGACTCCAAGCTCCGACTGCTCCTCACAGACTCCAAAGCTCGAAGGCTCGTCCTGGCCAGGTTGGGCATGCTGTGGCGCATCTCCTCTGAAATCAAGAGCAAGTTCACCATTTGCTGCTTCTGGTAGCAACCGAGATGTATGATGGCTTGGACTATTCCTAGAAAAACCCCCGTACTTAACGTAGACAGGTGCGTAATTAATTCCAATCAACTATTCCCAGTAAATAGCAGCACTTTTGAAATGAACACTTCAAAACAGACACACGTTTTAAATAACTGACATCGAAAGCTCATGGCTGGCTTACCTTCGCTGTTGGCATACTTCAGCCGGTCTTGCATCGGGCTTTGCACAGATCTCCGCGGGGGACGGATACGGGAAGCGGACGCCCTGCTATAGTCTGCACTGGAAGAAGGGGACTGACATCTGGGGGAGCTGAGCGGAGAAGGCGAGTATCTGTGAGCGCTGCGGTACGACAGGGAACAGTCGTAGTCGTCCTCGTCCTCCAGGCTGTACGTATCGAACTCCTGGTCGCTGTAGGTGCCCCTCCGCAGGGAGTGCAGCGAGGCACTGGAGCTGCGGCGCGACACGGACGCCGAGCTGGAGGCACAGTCCTGGCGGAGACCTGCAGGCGGGCGGCAACGCAGCTCCAAGTCAGCCGACCTCACAGCAAAACTGCCCTACCCACAGGCAACGCTAGATCGGAAGCCGTGCTTCCTCTGGTCATTCATTTCGCCCTGGAAGGAGAGCCGAGCTAATAGAACTATCTTAGTGAAGGCATTCTCAGCGTATTGGTTCTCTACGCTGGAACAGTGTCGCCTGTATCAGTACTGTTTCATTGCAGCAAAGGGTTAATATATTCAAAATGACCCACATTACTCCTTATGTCACATACATGAGTCGCAGCGCTTGCAAACTATGCATTACCATGCTAGCTGTTAGGTAAAATACACACACGAGTCTAATTTACAGGATGACCGTTTTAGTGCAATTAATTATGCACCCACCGGCATTTCAACAGGTTGAAGCAAAGATTTGAACGTTTCCAAGTGAATCAACGCCTGCTTTCCCTTGTGCGCATCCACCCGCCTTCCTTCCAGCTCCTCACCCACCTGGTGCCTTTACAGAAGCTTTCTTGCCTAACAGAACACAAGCCACTTCTTACCAGTAGCTCACTCAGCAAACTGCTTGAATGGGCATTTGGACAATGAGCTGGTTCACATTCTGAAAAACTCCTTTCTCTCTGCAATGTGAACAGCGTCATCATTGTGAAGACAAAGCAATTTTTTCCTGCCTCATGGGAAGGAAACTTGGTGATGTGACAGGATTTCTCTGAGCTATATGTATTTTTAAGTGGTCACAAAGCATAAGCACATTCTCAGGTTTAAAAAGGGCCATTCCTCGCTTTGTTCATTTTAACAGGATTTGTCCTCAGCTGCACTCAGGGCTCGTGAAATGGTAACAGCATCTCATGTCTTCTGCTTTGTGATCCCGTATTCCAATTACTGTACCTTCATATTTCTTATGTTTATGAAGGCACAGTTCTAAAAGGAAGCATGCATCAAAAGGAAAACGGAACTTCATTCTTATCTCCTGTGAATCAAATCAATGATGACTTTGCAGAGAACGACAGATCCAACTGTTCCACCTGGATCTTCAATTCAGACCTTATTCAAATCACACCGAGGCCAACAGCAATTCACCAGTGATTTAATGGGAGCTGCGTCAGGGCCCTGAAATCCCCACGCTCTGTGACACGGACACACTTCACACTTGGTTAAATTTGCAGAGCTGTTCCCTGAGCATTTTAGCAGAGGAGAGCTTAAACCATAACTTCAGCTCTTTCAGTTTTAGCGCTCTCAAACTCCAGGTTTTACTCAGCACAGCAGCAAACACAACTGGCACCTTCTGTGAAAAACACAGCCTGTAACAGTCAGTGCTCCAGCCAGCTTCCAGTGTGACTGCAGACTGCAGTCAGGCAACTTACCTCAGAAAAATAAATGATTTTACAAGGATCCACTAATATATAATCCACTAAATAACCCACCTAGCTGGGTTATTTTTTCAGCTGGATCCCTTCCCCAAACCTACACACGCTGCAGCTGCACGCCCGCTTGTGTTGGCTAAGCAAGGTTACAGCAACCAGATCGGCAACTGCAGGCAGCTGCTGCCACTGCCCTGAAACACTCACTCACGAAACACCACCTGAGTTTGAGAGGCAGTCTGGGATAGAACACTTTGAAGGCTGCTGCTATGTTAAACACAGCTGGGATTTTGGATAACACCTTCAAGACTATTGTCTGCTTTAAGAAGTGGCATCTTGAGAACACTGCTCCACAGCTAAGTTTAAGTGGCAATTTGTGGCTGTGGGTTTTTAGAAGGAAGCCCTTGCAAAGCACAAACATTTCAAATGATCCATTAAGCCCTTTTGTTGTTGGGGGAAGAGAGAACAGTTGAAATGCACCAACTTTTCTCTCCAATTCTAAAACTGTACCGCATAGGAAATCGCTGTCACGTACTTTCTTCCTGAAGGCGTGCCATAACCTGGACATCGGTCAAGTCCTGCAGCTTATATCCCATAGAGATGGAGTCATCAGATGTGCTCAGCTCGCTGTCCACAGATGACTGTGAGCTCAGTGCAGAATGCATGCTCAAGTAACCTTCAGGAGGGAAGAGGAAGAACAGAACGGGCATTCAGACATCCACACACAAAACAGGAATGAGCAGAAGAGCATTTATCCCTGTACTAATACCCAGTGCAGTTACAAAGTTGAGGTCTGCTGGAAATAACGAAGAAGTTAGCAGTGCCACAAGAACACAACGCTTTTAACCTGCGGTTTTAAGGAGGAGATGGTCTTTGTGTAGGGAGAAATCTGCCACCTTCTGAACAGAAGGCAGCAGAGATGTTACTGCTAAGTTTGAGCTTAGAAATCTTTTTTCCAAGGTCAGTATTCACTCGTTCTGCCTGTTCTGAGATGGGCAGCCACCGATCTGGATATTAAGCAGAAGGTGCAGAAGTGTCTGCCAGGGTGTCAGTGAGCAACCGAGGGAGTAAAAGGATCCAAGCGGCTTTCACACTGCGGAACCTCACAAATCAGCCATGCAAACTGCTTGTGTAAAGCACAGTTCACGTGGGATTTCCTCCTCCTGATTCTTCAGGTTCGTCTGTTTCTTTCCTCCTGTCATTAACTGCATTCTCTTTCTTACAGTATAAGACGTTACAGGTGACGAAACCTTTACAAAACCCAAACTGGAAGGATCTTCCTCCCAGCGAAGCTTGCCATGAGTCAGGCATGAGAAAGAGGAGCAAATAACTTTCCTTTAAAATACTAATTTTTAAAATATCATCATAATCATCAAGGGCAGCATGTTACCTGCTAGCACGTAACAATTCCCCAGTTCCAAGACGCTCATAGACTGCAGAAGTAGAAATGTGACTGTGGTGTAGGGCCTGTGTGCGTGCATTACACAGTGTGTGATGCCCTCCAGAGCAAGGCTCTCCAGCATTAAGACTGAACTTAATACTGAGGACTGCACCCGTAGGATGCAGTATAACAAGTAACTTCAGGTGCTGCAGAAACACTTCACTCTGATTAAAAGTGGAAGGCTGAAGTGCTCTGATGCAAGCAACAGCTAACGACAGAGCTCTGAGCGCTGCACACCAATTCAAAGCCAGGAAAGGGCGACGGACTTAACTTGTATTAGTTCCATACCACTCCTGTGCATGGTACAGCTTGGAACAGTTGGCAGAGTTCAAATTTAGACACTGATATTATTTTGAAGTGCTCGGTGGCAATAGAAGCACAGAAAATCATCTCAGTAAAAAAGAAATGAAGGACAATTTTTTAGACTGTAAGAATCATTCATCAATTGCCTTTCAAGTGTTTCATTCAGTTGACAAAACTACATTAATAATAAAATCTGTAAGAAACGTGAGGTAAAGAAAGAGTTCCTCCTGTCACATTGTCATCGGCCAGCAGAACAGCTCCGCAGGGCAAAAGCTGGAGGAATACCAGGATAAGACTGAGTTATTTTAAAGCAGAGTACACATCTGTATGCAGATAACTGCTCAGAAAAAACTCCAAGGTTCCGTATCCTGGTGACTGCCTGGATCTGCTGGCGACATTTGATTGCTGCCTGCAGACAAGGTAGAAAAACATTTCCACGGGAAAACAATCTGATCCAAGTCAATCAGGTTGGAAGTGAACTCTGAGCTCTATGAGCATGTCCACACGTTACGTGCTCTCAGCTGCAAGGAACGGGTGGGAAGGTGAAGTCAGGCACAGTGTGCAGGGAAGCAGCCTGCCCTGCCCTCCCCTCCCGTTCACACAACACTCTTGACAACTTCAGCTTCACACGGGGATGAAGGAGCTCAGGATTTGCACAGACACTTCAGTCTGGAACATCAGTAACTGTTTGATATGAGAATGACGAGGCCATATAGCTAGCTTTAAACCCTGATACCAACCAACCTCGTATGAAAGACAGGGAGCCTTTCTTTTATTACAGATAAAAGAAATTGATTTCGAGCTCTTTTCCCCAGAGAATTCAACTTGCACATACAACCAGGTGTACTTCTGTTTACAAAACAGAGGTCTGTGCTTGCTTCTATTTACAGCAGATCTCCTGCAGCTGGGAAAGCAAACATCTGCAAGGCACTCGGTTGTTTTGGAAAAGGTTCGTTCCACATCGAGTTTCAAGCCAGAAACTGTTAGCGTGCTTTGTTTTGAAACATGCAAATTAGGATACAGTGATCTCCACAAAAGAAAAGAGGAGGAAAAAAAAAACCAAAAACATGGAAGATTCTTTTGATAAGGAGCCAAGAGGCAAAGCTTTTTGACTTAAACAGACTGTGAACTGCATCGGGACAAATGATGCTCCTGGACAGAGCCTGCATGGACCCTCCAGGCAGCAGCTTACCAACAAATGCTGTCTAGAGGCCAAGGCACCAAGGAGCAGCTTTGTTGTTATACCTAATACAGCCTTCCAACAGGAATTTTGTTGGAGTTGCCTCTGAGTTAGGAAATCCTACCCCAAACACAGCCAAGTCTGATGGAGAGCTTCTGCTGTGTGTGCCTAGTGCTTTTGTTCACTCTCCCCATTTAAAGGCATGCCCTGGAAGCTGTGCTTTCTCTGTCAAAGCACAAGGCTGCTTTTTTTGTTGCCCATATTAACCAGTATTTTCAAAAGAAGCTTCACAAGTTTTACCAGAAAAAAAATAACAAACAAACACCAAAATAAAACAGAATCCAAGTTACTTTGTATAACTAATACCTACGTGTGATAACATTACTCAAGACCAAAGTCAGTCAGTTTAAAAACATATTAAATGCTCTGAAAACAAAACCACCAAATAGCTACGAGACATTTAGCATGCAAGGAGGTTCTCTCCCATGTAATAGATTAAACCTGGGTAAGACAGCAAATTAAAGTGAGAAAACCCCACGGGTGGACTTACAGCTCTTGACAGTTTTTCCCTGTGTCCATTAGTAACACTCCTTGCATTTTAAACACCACAGGTTGCACTGCTCTACTGTCATGCCATACCTGAGCTGCCACAGGTTAGTAGTGCTTTGTTAGTCGATTTGAGATGCCCAGGAGAGTTTAGTGCATTGCTACAGGAGCCTGTGTCTGTATTCAAATTATGTGCACTTGGTGAGGCCAGAGGACTGCAATACAGGTTTTTCCATCTACTGGCTAGAAGGAAAAAATACAGAAAAGCCACAAAGGTTATCACATTGTGTTTACAAACGAATGGTACAAGATAAAGAAAGGCATAAGGTCAAACAAGATTATTAAACGTGGCAGAAGACAGACTTGGAAGGAGGCATCCTGCTGGTGGCGGGGGCAAGGCGCAGGCAGCCAAACAGCGCCCGCTCCCTTGGCCCCCTCTCCCCTTTGCCTTGCTCTGTCACTGCTGGACAGTTCCAGGAATAACTTCTGACAAACTCTGCGTCCAGGCAGCTCCGCGTTCCTGCGGGTTTCAGTGCTGCTCCTCAGAGATGGCCCTTTTCATAAGTACCCCTCACCGTCACACCCCACCTTCATTGAAAGAGCATCGCTGAATTTTGTGTTTTATTCTGAATTCCCAGCGATGGAATCAAAAACATCCATCTATAAAAAAAACTGTGACTTCAGATTAAAAGGAGAGCAAGTCAGTACGAAAAACAGCCGTTCTGGAACAGTCATTCAGCACACAGACTTGCATGCGAGTTAGAGAAACACTCCAAAAGAAGGCAGGCAGCAAAACTCGGCACATCCACGCTCAGTGAATTTGGAAATCTGCAGCTAGAGCATGCAGGCAATGACTCTCCGTGTGATCTGCACGTGTCCCAACTGCCCACCAAACCCCCACAATGAGGATTCACTATGCAAAAAGCTGTAGGCTCCCTCTGCCAATGAATATGAACAGTTTTAGTTAAAAAGGAGCAGGAGTACCAACAAAGCCCAGCACGTTTCAGGGGGAAGCAAAGAGTTAACCAACAATTTAAGCAAAGGCTCCTTTAAGTGCAGATGTTTTATAGAAGCAGTTTGAGAACAAACTACGGTCAGTTATCTCAAACCAGGCATTTCAAGGCTGAACAGCTGCCTGTGTAGGAGAGCTGTATGATACAGAAAGACACACAACGCAGAAACGTGTTCTTTGTTCCTTGCAGACCTGTCAGGGTCCTGACTGCCTACAGCTCAGCGCACACTTTACATTCAAACCAGGAGCACATTTGAAAAGACAAAGGTGGGATCACCTGCCAGATGGATTCCGGGTGATGTGCTATGGGTACACAGAAATAAAACAGCCTCCTTCTTTGTGGAGCGGACTACGCGTCCATTCTAAGAGCTTTTACATCAGAGAACTGTTAACATGGGATTGCTCCTTCTGTGCTCTGAGGAACATCCCTGCACCCCATTTTAGGGGATGATAAAACTGGAAGAAGAACGTTTCCCAACTCACACCATTTCTTCAAGTGACAGATTTCAATATTTCTTTATCATACGTTCTTAGCACCAGACAACTACTTTACCCAGGTAATAACAGTAAGAGATAGCAAAACCGATCAGCATTAGAAACACTCAGCCGTACTAGAACTCTCTATATAGAAAAGCTTTAATGATGGATATAATATAATCACCCACCCCCAAACCACATTTTTTCCTACGTATTTTTATATTCAAGGTCTTTAAGCGTCGAAAGACCTCAGTCAGGAGTTTGAAAACCCTGAAATGTGTTTCAGTGGATTTAGGATTTGTGCATAAAAAGATGCACAGAGGCAAGGCACAAGAGCTCGGTTGTTTAGTCTATCACTTGTAATCAACACGACATTGTAATGCTTGCAGAACAAACTTACCTTCCCCAGCTGATAACGCATGGTGCTGTACAAACACACAGCGAGAACACAGCAACCCAAGGTGCTGTCTCTGCAGATATTCTGCAGTGAAGTAGCCGCAGACTCCACGTCTCTTTCATTTTATTGCTCCTCAAGGATAGCAAGCACGCAAGTGGAAATGAAAGAAGCAATGCTCGTAGTTGACGTACCTTGGTCCAGCCTGCTGATAAGAGTTCGGCACGCGGCTTCTGTCTCGGGGCTGGGATTGTCCAGCACCTGCCGGCACCACTGCAAAGGCGAGCCCGACTTCTGGCTGGCAGCAGATCTCCTCGGGGACACATACAGCCTTGAGGAGGACAGGGAAGGGACAGGAACAGCGCTCATTAACTCATGCACACAACCACAGGAGCAGCACTTACAGAAGCAACAGACAAGTTATCCCAGCTAAGAAGAGGGAGAAGATTAAATCGCAAACTATGACCCGGAAAGCAAATTGATTAGCATGGCAGTTAAACTCATTTAGAGACAGCTTCCCAGAGAAATACATCACAGCTGCCAGAAGGCAAGCTTCAAGCCTGGCATGCTCCACTACTGCTGATACAAAGCTGCTGAGCAGCCATTTCCATTTGGCTTACTGGCCATCGCCTATCACCCCTTCCTCCAATTCTCCCACCCAAAAAGCATCTCGTGACAAAGCTGGTAAGGGTGAGGAGCTGATGCTAATTCCATCTTCACACTCATCTTCTTTTAGAAGTCTAAGGGCTTTTTATGGTTGGTTTGTTTAAACGCACACAAAAAGCATGGCTCTGTATTGGGATAAACCGTTTAATTGAAAACTTTAGAAATCTTCAAACCATTAGAAAGTATGAACTGTACGCTGTGTGGTTTTTTATTGCTATGTGAAGCAAGTTCTTCCAAAGGCTAAGTTTTTGATAGCTGTAACGTACCTAGCATCATTCTGCACACACAAACAGGATAAGCCTTGTGTATAACCAGATTTAATCAGCTTACAGTCTGGATGACTTACAGCTGATCACGTGTAAAGCAGCACCTTAACCATTCCAGAAGCACACAGCTGCTCTCAGGAAAGGTCGATAGGTAAGCTCCCTGCATGCATCCACACACCCCTTGCTTCACCACGAGCGTTCCACCCAAACAGCCTTCATTCAGTCTGTGCAGCCACAGCTCACACAGAGCTCGTTGGTACCAAACTTCACAGAAGACCACAAGCAAAATAAGAGCTCCAAAAGCGACTTCGCTATCAACAAAGGAAACACTGAGAAACGTCAACACAAATATTCCTGTACGTACAACCCTGTCTTTTATGACAGACCTCAAGAACAGATCTTGCTGCTTCTGCACAGGCAAATGGGCATTACAACTGCTCAGACTGAATAAAAGAGAACAAAGAGAACTCTCTCTGGGTTTATTTCACAGTTCAGACCGAAGCAGCAGCATAAAACCACCAAACCAAAAAGAGGCCAGCAACCTCCGTAGAGCAGGTCATGCCGTTCTCTGCTGATTTTAGATTACAGGAGAAAACCTTGCTCTACTTCGGGGAGTCCTCGCACTGCTCTGCTCCTCCTCAGAGGCTCCTTGTCATGGTGCTTCTCCTCAGGACCACAGCAGCTGAGAGCAATGGCACCTGGGGGAGGGGAGAGGAGGGGAGGGGAGGGCAGCCTGCAGGCCGCCAAGGGCTCATTCCTCAGCTGACAACTCTACCGGCCCCAGATGGTCTCACTTATAAATTAACTAAACTCAGTTAAGTAAGGACAACTCCATTTTTCAGAGCACTGCCGGGCAATTTCTAAGAGACGTCTTCCAAGGAATCCTGCCTCAGTTTCGCTCTTTTCCTTTTGAGCAGCTATGGGGAAGGCCGCAGCACACTCGCCCAGCTCACTTACAAAACACGCTACCACAGCCTCTTCCAGACTGCTCCATGACACCAACAGATAAACTCTATTATTGCAACATATTCCAGCTTACTAAAAGCAGAAAATCCTCCACAGATTTTTCTCTTGGGGTTCACTTTGCAGGAGGATGGATGGCAGCTACTAACCGCTCCCGGCTGATTTTGAAAATACCGCCTTAAAGAAAGGCCTCAAGAAACTCAGAAATACTATTATGGCAACTTTCTGACACTGCACGCTTCGCTGAAAAAGCTTCTTCATGATTTAGTAACACGTCAGTTCAGTTATAAGAGGGCAAGCCAGCACTGACGGCCCATTAAGGTCCGAGCCATACAGAGTACTTACACCAGTCCACCTGCAGATCGCAAGATGAGAATTCCGATTGCAGAAAGAGCTGTAACTCAACGATTTCTAAGTTAAATCCAAAACAAAATGAACCCCGGCTGTTACAACACGTGCTTGGTTTATTATACATCACCTGCAGCACTAGAAGCGATAGCTGTTCCAAATACACCATACGTGGTGCCCGTCTGGGATGCAAGGAGAACCTTCAGAACGATGCAGCTGTGGAAGGTACACCTAAATTCCTCTACATCGCATGTAATTCAAGGCACTCACCTTCTGCTCCTTTCCACATCAGCCTTCAGAGGCAGCTGATTCACACTTACCACTGTGCTTCTACTGTTCCAGCGTCAAACCTAACGCTGCTGCCCAACAGAAACACCAAGAAGAGCGGTGAAACAACACCGCCCAGGTCTTTGAAGGACAGACACAAGAAAGGAAAGGAGAAAAATCCTCGCACAAAACAGCACAAATTAGCTCAGAGAGCGGTCTGAGCTGTCACGCCCAAGAACCAGAATCTGCAGAGAGGAAAGTGACACCGCACAGCCAGTCCCAGAAGAGGCACTGCTTCTTCGTGTCTGTCTGCTCAGTAACCCTCCTGAACGAAACGCCGAAAATCGAGTCGCGAAGGCAAAGCAGCTCTGAACACGGCATTAGTTTGATCTCCTGACACTGTGAGGTGATCACAAGGCAGTGTGGGATGCTGCGAGCCCTCCACTGCATGTGCTGCCACGGTGCCGAGCAGCTCGTGCAGCACTGGTGCAGCGGGTTTGTGCCTTACGCTGCGGCAGTGCAGGGGAGCAGGCATCACAGCCACCATCAGGACGGCTTCCTGCAGCTAAGCAAAGGCATCGTGCACTGTTAAAACAAGGCAGGCAGCGGGGAAATGTTTGTAAGTCCTCCATGCCTTAACGTAGTAGAGGCAACTGATACAGCTTAAAATACCCCCAGCAGCTTTTTAAAAGTCTGGAAAGCTTGCAAGTTTCTGTTGCTAATTCATGCAGTTGTCGGCAAGGAAAGATCCCAGGAGAACGTACTGAGACTGCAGCTCTCCCCCAGCCCTGTCTCCAGGACACTGTGTTGGTGCAATGCCTGAACTCCGTGCAGAAACCACATCTCCATTGGAGGGAACTTCACCAGAAGCTCCGAGCCTCTCTCTGATGTACAAGCAGCTTACAGCAGTGACATCTCTCCTGACTCTGACCAGGAAAGCGAGGGACCCTCTGCAGAGCACATAACAGGCAGCACAGGAACGCGTAACAAAACACCAAACACAAACCGGCTCATGAACAACAATGCCATACATTCACTGAAAACACACACAACGCAGTGGTTACGCAGGGGGGGGGCTGGCAGGGATGAGAAACAAGGCAGAATTTGCCTGCCTATCTGGTTAGCTCCCCTCTGCCCTCCCACAGCTCGGGAGCTGACACAGGGATGAGGAGCGGGCTGGAAACCAACACGGGGCAGGGCCCCCTGCAGCACAGGCCACCCACGGCTGCTGGATCGGCTTCGGGGAGATTTACAATTTTGAAGAGCTATTTGAGAAAGCGACCCGAGGATACAAGTCAAGGGACAGAGCCCCAGCAGTACCGAGTTACAGGCCCCGCGCGCGATGCCGTACCTCATGTTTCACTGCGCGCACCCATCCCAGCCCTGCCTGCACAGCGCACAAGGCCAGGCCTGCCTGTGCCCCGCAGTGACGGGAAGGTGGGCCGGGCAGAGGGACTGCGCCGATGCAGGTGTGTCAGGGATGGGAGAACACGAAGCCTCCTTCAGCTTCCCAGATACGAGCCCAAAGTCAGAAATGCCCAAGTATACACGATGAGCTTCAGTGGCAGCTGCAGGTTTTTTTTCCTTACATAGAATGTTTTAATTGACTGCCAAAATAACAATGCAGTAAGCTATTCATTCTGACTAATGCGCTGCTTGACATATCGGAGTTCTTACTGCTGTGCAGGCCGCAGAAAATCCCTCCAATCAGCAAAGCCACCTTATTAAAGTTGATCCTAAATCCGTATAGCATTAAGGGTTTTCTCTTAAAATAAAAAAGCTCACAGACCCACTGCTAGCTGGATACTGCTGACAGGACCCTGTGCGTATCTGCACAGTGCATGAGGCGTGCATACAAAGAGAATTTCGGATATTCAGCAATAAGCACAGGCATTCCCTATTGACTTTGCAAACATTCTTAGCTCCCCACTCTCACTCTTGGTAAAGAAGAACATAAGCCACCAACTCAAGGAAAGATCAATGAACTCAGTGGCTCCGCTGCCCAGCGGTGAGTGCCCGGCCAGAGCCCCAGCTGTGGCTGCTTTCTTTGTCAACACAACCTAGTTCTGACTGCCCAGCAGAAAAACCACAGGCATCAATTTAGAAAAGCACTTCTAACTTCACACATTCCTTTCCAAAACTAATGCTGGAAATAAGCCTTCCCTCACCTTGACATCACAAAAATGCTTTGCCCGGTTTTTTGAATAAAATGTGCAATTCAGATTTGAGGCGACATCATTAAATTACTGAGCTCCATTCTATCCACAAACAAAAGTTTATCCTCAGAGGAACTAATGAATTTTCAGACTCGTTTTGTATTTAGCAACCAATCCGGAATGCCATCTTCACTGCCAGATTCATCTCCAGCTGAGCAAGTCTGAGACACAATTTGCAGATCCCTGAGGCTATCCTACAAAGTTTTAATTTTAAGAACTCTGGGTAAATCCTTAAGTCACAGCTACTGCACGAGCAGGAATTAGTCTCAAACTTCAGCTAGTAGAGCACTGGAAATTCATCTGCTGGTTTATCAGACAGGCTCTAAGCGAGGCAGCTGGCGGGGTCCCACAAAGTGAGGGCAGTGAAGGATTACATCATTGATCTGTTTCAGATGACGTCTCCGAACAAAAGAAACCGGCTAACTGCAAAGAAACCAGATTCAGGAAATGGAAGCGGACTGTCGTCTTAGATACCAGCAAAAGCCACAGCTTCCCAGCTGTCTGAGGTGTCTGTAGTTCTACCAAAACCTTATTTATTGACGCTTATGCATAAAAAGGTTAAAAATTCACTGCGTTACCCATAAACAAGCTAAAGGGGAAAGGAAGTTTTATACGCATGCTTCAGCAGCTTAAGGGGGAAAAGTTCAGCCTCACAGCTCAACTGATCCAGGGGAAAAAAATGTTCAGGAAGAGAGGTCTTACAAATAAGAACAATCAATGATGGAAGCTGCATTCTTGCTGCTGAAAAAATTCTTGCTGTATAGGAACCACTTGATACCTTAAAATAAAAATAAAGACTGCACGTTCAATCAGAGGAACTCAGCACTGCAAACTCTACGCACTGCCAAAGTTCCAAAATACATACCAGCTATCTTCTTCTTCGTTGCAGTTCTCAAGTTCTAGCACTTTCACTTCATCCAGAGCTGTGTTATTCAGAAGACTTTCTACATCTCCACACTTTTCGCTGGGATTCTGTTGGTTTATTTTAACTGAGGGATCAGTACCTGCAAGGACCAAGTTTCCCATCAGCTCCGTGCCGTCGCTCCCATCCCCATGTGACGAACACCTGACGTTATCGTCAGCCTTCATCTCCACCTTACACGTGTCAGAAGACAACTCCCCAGCGGCACTGAGGCAGCCGTACTGCATTTGGGCATCTAGGTCTTTTTTGAAGCAGTTGTTCTCTCCCTCCTCTTTTCGGATTTTGCTCAGTTTGCTGCGCAGATCCGCCATGATTTGCAATTCTTGCTTCTCAGCGATGGCGTTGATGCTGTTATTAATTTCCATCCCGCTGAGCCCGGAGTCGTGGTTATCCACGCCGGCGCGGATCTCGCTCGGCAGAGCTGTGCCAAGCAAGCTCCTGCGACTCCTGGTCCTCAGGTGCTGGTTCTGGATCTCCAGCCTCCTCACCAGCTCCTGCAGCTTCCGCACCTCCTCCAGCTCCGGGCCCACCTCGCCGGGTGCAGGCTCGGTGCCGGGCCCCATGGCGGAGCTCTGCGTCGGCCCTCGCCCTATGTCAGGCTCCAGAGCATGGTCCTGCTGGATGACCGGGGCGCTGCCAGGAACCACCATCATCCGAAACGCACCGCTTCGCTGCGAGACAGGAAAAACACGTAAAGCCTCCGGAAACGGGCACAGCGTTGTAAAGAAATACGACTTAAAACACCCCAAAATGTCAACTTCCCTAAGGATAAGCTACGGGTGGTTAGAGGGCAAGGTGACTGCATTGAAAAATCGAGCAAAAAAAGGACACATGAAGGCAAAGCCTTTGAACACACGCACTAATTGCTGTGCTTTATACAGCCCGGACGTGTAACTGCTCTGCCGCAAATCAGAGCAGATACAAGGCGCTGATTTGACCACGCGCCATAGTTCAGCTTCCATCTGTTTACAAACGAAATACACGAGAACAGCACCGGGTGAGCAAAGCCGGGAAACACAATTAGCAAAGTACTGACGTCAGACAATGACAGCGCGAAGAAAGCGGTAAAAACATCCTTTGTTCGCTCCCAGATTTCCCATGCAGAAACACACACACACACACGTCTGCAGACCTCGGTGTGAGCCCATACAGAAGTGTTTTCAGCAATGACTGCAGACAGGAGCTGGAGCGGCGCAGGGCACTGAGCACCACTGCTGGTTACCGGCATGCAATCCCGCTGCAACCGAAGAGACAGCGGCGAGCGCCCTGATGCCAACACAGCAGCACAATGATGGGTAAACAAATCGCAGCACGGATTGGACATCCCGGTAAGTTTTATGGGAGGAAGCCAGCTCTTTGCCGGGCTGTGCTGGCCGGGGAGCGTGCCTAAGGCAACTCAAGCTGCAGATGGGCTCGTGCTCTCCAGCAGCCACGAGGTGCTGCGTCCGGCTTCACCTACGGAGCAAGTAAGCAAACACCCATTTCCTGGGGATTCGCATCAGCTCTCGGTTTCAATGCGTTTCCGAACCGGCTCCTCCCTGAAAAGCCCCTACTACAGGATGAGCTCGCACAGAGCGAGTCAGACGGAGCCCCGAACTCACGGCTGCCCGCAGGAGCGGGGCGCGCGGGGGGTCACGATGCTCGGGGCGCAGCACGCGGCCCCGCTCCGCTCCCCGCGCCGCCCAGCTGACAAAGGGAGCAGCGGGAGGCAAACCGACCGCGCCGCTCGCGGAACGGCGAGGAAAGCGCACGGCGCGACGGACCGTCCCCGCGCCGAAGCACCGGGAGCTGCCCCGGAGGACATCCGGGTGCCGGCGGCGGGGCGGCGGCGGAACGTACGGCGCCGCGGGCGCGCTCCGGGAGCGCGAAGGG